>NW_007727265.1:120768-201012 GCF_000696425.1 Galeopterus variegatus
CCCCCGTACCAGACCGGGGACCGGCGACGGGATCACAAGCCTCGGCGTTGCTCCCGCGCCTCGCTCAGCCAGTGAGCGGGAGCCGGTCTGTACGTGGGATCTGAACCCTCGGACGGGAGCGCTGCCGCGCTTCCCAAGTGGCGCACTATCCAGTGCGCCACCGGGCCGGCCCTTCAGCCAGGAATATTCTGATCTTTGATTATATATACATACACACACACACACATATACATACATACATACATATATATTCCTCAATTTGTCTACATACCTCTCCAACTTCTCTGTTCAACTCATTCTAAAGTTGTATCATCTTGCTTTGTGTATTTGACTAACTAGATTCATGTTCTTATTAATTTTATAGTGAGACGGGCTTGCTAGGAATATTCTTTTATTGGAGACAAGTGTTTTGTATACTCAGGTGATTTATATTTGCATATTTTCCATGAATATATGTTCATCTTGCTCACATGAGCTTTGTCCAGACTTTCTTTCAATTTTAATATATTTTCTTCACTCTTTGTAATGGACTGAGTGTTTGTGTACTCCCAAATTTCATATGTTGAAACCCTACCTCCCCACAATGTGATGGCATTAGGAGGTGGGGCCTTTGGGAGGTAATTAGGATTAGATGAAGTCATGAGGGTCGAGCCCTCATAAATGTAATCAGTGCCCTTACAAGAGTCATGGAAGAGCTTGCTTCCTCTCGCTCTTTTCCACCACATGAGTTGACAGTCTGCAACCTAGAAGAGAGGCCTCACCAGAACTTGACCATGCTCGCACCCTGATATTAGACTTCCAGCTTCCAGAGCTGTGATAAACATACATCTGTTGTTTATAAGCTACCCAGTCTATGATACTTTGTTATAGCAGCCAGAACAGACTAAGACATCCATTTTGATTCAATAATTTTACCGTTTATTATCTGTCTGGCTCCGGAAGGCACTGGAGTTTGCTAACCTTGGCATAATGTAGCTAGTTCTAGTGGAGTGTTGCCCCAACATAATTTGTTGAATAAACTATCAGAACATTAAAAAAATACCATCTTTATCTAGATGAAACCTTCATAACAAACTTGGCTCCTTCTGTATTTGTTACTCTTTTCAGGTGATTTCTCTGTCTTTTCTACCTTAGAACACAGCCTTCAGTATGTTTTATTACTAAGCTATTTTCAAATATCTGTTAAATATGTCTTCATTTATTACTACCCAACTTGGGGATTTTATTGGCTAATTCGATGTGAATATTTTTCTAGGGGAATTGTCAAGTTTTTAAAATACTGTTGGGGTTTTAATTGGAATTACATAAAATTTGTAGTTAATTTAGAGAGATCTGGCATCTTATTAATTCCTGTTCCTGGAATTGTTTTCACTTGTTTTTTTGTATTAGGATTACTAGAGCTTTTATAGTCAGTCTTTTCAAAAACAGCTCTTACACTCATTTAACAACTATACTGAATATTTTTGTTATAGTAAATTTTTTCAACATTTAATATGTTTTTCCTCCCTCCTTAGGTTTATCTTGTTGCTACTTTTCGAGCTTATTGAGTTAACTCATTAGCTGATTTATTTCCATTCTTTCTGTTTCATAATAAAGCATCTGAGGATATAAGATTCCCTCTGAAGACATCCCTGTTTATTTATTTTTTTAATCCATCAGTATCTAGGGTACCTAGAGATCTAATGTGGAGGGTATGAGTACATATTTTTCTGGAAAATGAATATTTCCAAAGAAAGGATAACAGGAAAGACTTAAAACAAGGAGTCAAGAAGTCTAGGTCATTCAGTTCAAAATGATATCTTGCAAACAAATCAAGAGGCAACGTCTCCCATTCAGCCAGTAAAATAACATGAAAGAAACATGAAAAAGTAAAAATTAATAGCTCTAAAAACAAAGACTGACACACCATTAACAGTATCTGTAAGGAATTTCCAACTGAGTTGGAGTGGGGAGAGGGGGGAAAAACCCTTGGCCTTTCCACGTTTTACTTTGGGAAAAGGGAGAACATCCCATCTCAAAGAAGAATAAAAGGAATTTTATATTTCCATTAGGATATGTACTCTGATACCCAAACCAAGGATCCATCCCTATCAGAAATCTAAACAACTGACCTTTATTTTAAAAAGAGATAATTTCAAAATAAAATGGGAACACTGTCCTAAAGACTCAGGAAGTACTTAAATTTGATAATGATTTATAAAAGGAATTTTTACTATTAAGACTAAATTAAACCTCGCTTTGATCTCCCACCTTGTCACACTGCTAGAAAAGTAAATTTCCGTCTTTCCTGGAAACCTTTTATCTTCTTAGAGCTAAAACAGAATACAAGAGTCTTCTGGGAGGCTTCCTAAACAGGCAAAAGGCCTCTAACTCCATTCTATTGTGGTCACCATTGATGTCATCATTTTTATGCCCACAGCGATCCCTTTATGTCCGTACATTAGTTACATGTTGAGATAAAAAGATGGTGCTTAGGGTCCAGACACCTCAATTGTTGCAAACAACCATTTTGTCAGAGGACTTCCCTTCTCTCAGGGCCCTGCAACAAAGTTGCATGTGATTCCCAGTTCTACCTGAGAGAGTGAATTAACAGGCCACTCTCCTGCCCTTCTCAAATTCGGGGGAATCTTTTCTTCCTCAAATACACTCTTCCTCACTCGCCTCCTGCCTCCTTTCATTGTCCTTTCAAATGGTCTTAGGCTTTTATGAAAGAAATTAACTTTGGAATGCTTTGGTCTTTAGTCCTATAAAAATGTTTGGACTTAAGAATTACTAAAGGAGGTGTCCTGGATTCCTACGTGGGGTGGGAGTAAAAATGAAACATGAAAAGAACACACACACACATTACAACCTTAGGAGCAACACATACTATAAATTTAAACAATATAATACTAAGAGCAACAAGAATGAATGAACCACAACTACACACCTCCATGTGGATAAATCTCACAGACATAATGTTGAGTGAAGAAGTCAGACACAAAAGGGTACATGACATATGAAAACACTTATACAAAGTGCAAAGACAGGCTAAGTACTCTATGCTGTTAGAAGTCAGACAGGCAAACTAATTTACGCTGTTAAAAATCTATGTTCTGTGCACAGCGACGGAAAGGAAAAAAAAGAGGGGTTCCTAGAGTATTGATACTGTTCTGTTTCTTTATCTGGGTGCTTGTTATATGTGTTTCACTTATAAAACTTCTTTGAGCTGTACAATTATGCTCTCTGTACATTTTTTTTGTATTTACATCATACTTTAAGAAAAAAATCAAAAAGTAATTCATGTTCATTAAAAATTTAGAGAATGCAGAAAACATAGGAGAAACTTAAAAAGACATAACCCTGCCACTAGAGATAATGACTGAGATATTTTGATTTGATTCCTTCTATTATCCTTTCTGTGTATACACACATGTACACAAACTCATATGCACATATATATGCATATGTATGTATATATGTGTGTCTGTGTATACATGTATGTATTATAGACAAGTAAATTCATTCATTCAACAAGTATGTATTGAGTGCTAACCAGATAATTTTCTATCCCAGTACTTGGCAAACTATGGCCCATATGCCAAATCCATCCTGTTTATCATATTGCCTTTCTTTAAAAAATAAAGTTTTAGGGCCGAGCCCATGGTGCACTCGAGAGAGTGCAGCGCTGGGAATGCAGCAGCGCTCCCGCCGCAGGTTCGGATCCTATATAGGGATGACCGGTTCGCTCACAGCGCTCACTGGCTGAGCACGGTGCAGCCGGTCTCAAAAAAAAATAAAAAATAAAAAATAAATAAATAAAGTTTTATTTAAACATAGCCTTCTCATTTTTACAGTTATTGATTTACAAATTGTCTATGGCTGATTGCATGCTTCAATAGCAGTGTTAAGTAGTTGCGGGGGAGACTATATGGCTTGCAGAGCCTAAAACATTTAATACTTGGCTCTTTACAGGAAAAATTTGCAACTCCTGATCTAGACTGTGGAGATAGAGTAGTGAACAAAGCAAAGTCATGGATTCCTAGGACTTACAGTCTAATGAGGAATACAGACAATAAACAAGTAGGTTTATAAATGAATGCGTAGTAGTGATAGCACTATGAAGAAAAGTAAATATGGGTGCAGAGAGTGATGAAGGACACAATTCTAGACATGGTGGTCAGAGAAGGCCTCTTTAATTAGGTAAGATTGGAGCAGATCCCTACAGGAAGTAAAGGAGTGAGCCATGGAAATGTCTTGGGCAAAAGTGATTGAGGCAAAGGGAAAAGCACAGGTACTGTCCCTAAGGTGTATGTGCACCTGGTGTGTTTAGGGCAGACCAGGGAGGCATGTGTGCCTGGAGTGCAGCAAGGAGAAGAGTAGTAACAGATGAGGCAGGGGCCGGGCTTTGGAGGGCCCTTCAGGTCACAGGAAAGAGTTTGTGTTTCATTCCATATGTGGCAGGAAGCCAGTCGAGGGTTTGCACTAGGGGAGTGATGTGATCTGAATTATAAATATCCATATATGTGTCAATATTTGCGCACTGGTGTTACACAGCAGTGAGAAGCATGAGGGTCTGGAGTATAAAATACCTTATTCAAATCCTGGCTTCACCACTTGCCGTATGAAGGACTATAGGCATGTTACATAAAAGCTTTGGACCTCATTTTCCTCAACTGCATAATGCAGTTAATATCTACCTCACATGATTGTTATAAAATGCTTAGCCCAATGTTTGCACATAATAAGTGTTCAATAAATGGTAGCAATGGATATAACTTGCCTGTGTCCATTAGACAGAATGTACACACACAATCTCATCTGAAAACTACAAACATGTATGAGGCAGTTTAGTAGAGTGGTTAAAAGGGAAGACATTACAGTCATCCGGTTAGAGGCTGATTTTGGCTCCACCCTTTATTATTTGTTTGATCTTCTGCAAGTCACTTAACCCCTCTGACTGCCAGTTTCTTCATCTGTAAAATGCAGAGAATCATGGCACTTCCCTCAAAGGGTTTGCTGTAAAGATTAAAGGAATGAACACAGGTAAAGTTCTATACACAGGTAAAGTTCACAGGAAGTACTATACACAGGACAGCCACTAGCAAATATAGTGCTTTGGTTGAAAGTAGGAAAAGGAGCTCCTTTTTCAAGTCACTTTTCCTTCATCTCAGAAAATCATTCTAATACACTGACTTTGCTAAAACAAGATACTTTACTGGTGTTAATTTTTGAATAATTATTTGAAATGAAGTGAAACATGGTATTTTAATTTGCATTTCTTTGAGTACTCATGAAATTCTTTTTTCTTATACCCTGGCTGCTTAGCAACACTTCGTTGTTCTATCTGTTAATTATCCTTTCATGCTTTTTTGTCCATTTTTCTACTGTGATTTCTCCTGTATTCTCTACTAATTTGTGGAAACTCTCTATATATCAGGGTATTAACTCTTTGTCATGTTCCTGACAAATATTTCCCTCAGATTTCTTGTAACATAATATGATAATCTCTGCACAATAATGAAAGCATCAATCATTCCGAGCATTGGTTAAAAACAATTACTTTGGCAGAGCTAGAGCAAAGAGTTTTGCAAGGGGGTGGGGTGTGAGTTGTAGGAACAAGGAGAGAAAATTATGCAAAACACTGTAACATGTTGAGCCTAGTACACTTAGTTAAGGGTGTTGGATTTTACTCTATAGAGAATGAAAGACTGAGGAAGAATGTTAAACTGGGAAGTGACATGCTCAGATTGAGGTCATCCTGGCAGCAGAGTGGAAAATGGATTGGTAGGGGGCCTAAAATATTCACTGCATAGGTTAATCTGTCTGTCAATACAGCAGCTGTTCACAGTAGTAAAAACAATGAATAAACAACAGAGCATCCACCAGGCTGAAGCTAATGCGAGGAGTAGGGCCAGAGGAGAGCTCTGCTTCCCGTCAGCTACCATGCTCAGCAGCGCTCAGTAGTACCTATAGCACCAATTGCAATAGCATTGGTGGCACCTGTACCAAGAGCAGGAACCTCAGCAGCAAGCCACCAGGCAAGAACTGGCATAGAGCATCTCTACACTAGCCAATACTTAAGCAGTAAGTGCCAAAGGAAAAAGTAAATTCTCGCTGGGTTCTTTAAATATGATTGTAGACATTCTGATGTCAAATGGCTTTGGTGAACTCTAACACAGCTGCTGGTATAGCTTTGGCCTCATCCTATAAATTCTTAGATGTAGTGATCTCAGCATCACTTTATAAATATTCTGCCTTCGAGTTTTGATTTTATTATCTCATAATTTTATTAGAAAGCATTTACAATTTTTTGTCATTATTTTTCATATTTTAGTCTATACCTCTTCTATTTCTTAACTTATTGGTTCCATTTTAAGAAATAATCAAGTTTTGTTATGATTATATGGTTGTTTGAGAACCAAGGATGTTTTCTACTTGTCAGTTAAGTCTGACATATTTAATATCAATGTAGTGAAAACAGTGATTCTTTTATTTTGAATTTTTTAAATATAGTCCAACCATTTACTTTTAAACTTCATGAGTACCTTAATTTGGTGTAGGCTTTTGTATACAGCATGTAGCTGGATTTTATAGTCTGAATTAGTCTGATAAATTATTTTAATTTGTTAATGCATCTAAGGTATATTTATTATCAAGAGTTTCTGAGTGTTCTTTAGTGTTTTGTTGCCCATCCTTCTGTCCTCAATCTTTTGACTTTATGGTATGTTTTCTCTTATGGTCCTCCTCAGCCCCCCAATTAATTTAGAAGGTGACAGAAGGCCTTTAGATCAACTAGATGTTTATTTTAGCTTTTGAAATGCATACTTATAACCCCATTTCTCTAATTATCGGCATTAATAAAAAAACATTTTTTATGATTTCCCCTAGGTAAGTTGAGGAAATTAGCACATTTATTTTTTAATCACCCCAACCCCCAAGATCTCACACCTCCCAGTTTTTGTTGCTTCGATATGGAAACTGTGTCCCAGTTTCATATTATTACATTACTTTTCCATTACCTATGTTCTCTTACAAGAATTATAGTTGCATTTTTTATAATCTTATTTACATACTAATTTGGATTTAACCTATACAGGTACTTTTAACCATCTCTCACTTAGCTGGTTTATTTCTCCAAATGCTCTTTCAAGAAGCACATATAAGGCCATCCTGACTTATTTCCATCTGTAGGTAACTTCATTGCTTAGATGTTTGTATGATTTTTTTCTTCACCCTTAAAAATTAGAATTTTTAGCAAAAATATTGCAGATGTGAGTTATATTTCATTAAATATACCTCATCCATGGTAAGCCTTTTTGATCTACAGATGCAGCTCTCTGTTCATTAACAGTGTCTTCGATAATATTCTTAAAACATAACTCAAATGTCTCTGAGTTTTACTTTCCTGTAGGTATGAATAAGGTCATATCCATATTAATACTAAAATCTTGCTAGCTCCAAGTTCCCATCATGAAACATGCTCCCCACCTCTGGGTTGAGATCCGTTTGTGGGAGGGTCCCACAGCAAGGGTCTTTGAACCCTGAAGTGTAAATACTTACTGAGGCAGAGCTGCCAGTTTATACACAGCCTCTTTTTTTTTTTTTCTTCATAAGGACAAACATGATACCGGGGCATTCCCAAGAAACTAGAAGAGCTCTGTGATCAAGTCCTAGCCTCGCTTTTGAATTCTGTGTGAATTAGGCAAGATATTGACAGCTCTAAATCTCACTGTCTTCAATTGTAAAATTGGGAAAATAATGAAACCTTAACCATAGGTCATCATGAAGATACAATGAGTTAATATATTCTTAACACTGAGCCTGGCAAATTTCAGACACTCCATAAACATTGGCTATATTTATAATTATTCCAAGGTGCTTTAACCAGAACCACTTCTTTCCTTTGTTCAGTCTTATGTAACCAGGTCAGACTCAATATTCCTTTATGGCAAATTCCCTCTTTGGAACCTTGCTGTGCACCCACAACCTGGTTACAGTTCATCCATCTTCCCCCAGCCCATGGCCTGGGGTCTGAGTTTTTTAGAAATACCCATATGTATCTATACCCATCCTGTTATGTGTGCCAAACACTATAAATATATATTTCCAGCCTGGTCCTCTCCACTGAACTTCAGATGTCTAGATCTAGTTGCTACTTGATACCTCCAATATCTATAATATGTATCTCAAGTTTCTTGAGATAGCAAGACCAACCTCTTGACTTCCACCAACCACAAATCTGCTTCTACCCTCTGCTCCCCCACCACGCTCCCCATATTAGTAAATATCAGCCAAGTACCAACAAAGGATAGCTTATGTTTATGGTGCTTCTTTTTCACATTTTGCAATCTTAAGTTGTATTTTTCCTTCCCTGCATTATGGTTAGTTACTTAGCTCTACCTCCCAGTTCACTAATTCTTCACTTTTACGTAGTTCGGTGCATATACTGCACATTGAGCTTTCTAATTTCATTGGCAGTCACTTTTCTTTCTCTTTTTTTTATTAAATAATCCTATTTTTATTGATTATTCATATCCATGGGGTACGAAGCTGACCATCACCAACTGTGACCAAGATGTGATGATCTGATCAACACTATCAGTATGCCCATTACCACAAAGTGCAATTATTCCCTGTGTCCCCTACCTAACCTCTCCCTAACCTTCCTCCCTTTCTCCCCACCTCCACCAACCCTGGGTCTGTTCTCTCCCTCTGCAAATCCAATGCACCACTATGGTCTTTCTTTCCTTCTAATTACTTTTCAATGTGATCAAGTTAAGGATCTTATCCTGAATTACGAATTATACAAGTGGATTCTCAATGCAATCTCATATGACCTTATGAGAGCAGCAGAGAAAAATTTGCCCCAGAGAGAAGAGAAGTCAGTGTGAACGCAGAGGCAGAGATTGGAGTGGTGGCTGCAAGACAAGGAATGCTAGCAGCTACCACAAGCTGGAACAAACAAAAAGCACATTCTCCTCTACAGCCTCTGAAGAGAGTGCAGCCCTGCTAACATCTTAATTTCTGTCCACTGAAAATGATTTCTGGCCTCTAGCACTGTGAAAAAATAAATTTTTGTTGTTTTAAACCACCAATTTTCTGTTAAATTGTCACAACAACCCTAGGAAACTCATGCACCTGCACCAACCTATTAACGTAAAGCAAGAAGCAATAAGCCCACTGGCCTGTCTCACTTCTCACAACTCAGGATAAACAAGTAATCATTTCTTTCAATTCCATCCTGAGAATACTTTGCAATGTTTCTTGCTGAACCTTGCCCCTTTTTCCAACATTTCTGTACAAAGTACCATCCCATTCTAGAGAACAACTGGATAATATGTGACCAGAACTGTACAGTTTCCACTTCTTCATGGGGGAAGCCAAAGCTGCATCAGTCCAGTGTGTGGGGCCTGGCCATTGTGAAAATTGGCAAGACCCACTTTATGGGTATCATCCAAGATGCCAACATTAGTTCTCCTAGAATTATCCGAACTTTTTCCTTCAGCTTATCAGCTATTCCTAGTGAATGAGTTAGTATGCTTTCAGCTGCAAGTAAGAGAAAATTCAACTCAAAATGCCTTAACCAATAAATAAGTTATCTCTTATAACAAATTATCTAGAAAAAAGTTTCTCTCCGTTGTTTGGCTTTGCTATACTCAGCACATTGATTTTTTTTTTTTTAAGGTTAATTTCCCGTGTTTATGGAATGGCTGCTGTAGATACAAACACCACATGTAAACTCAAAAATTTCCCACAGAAGAACAGCTTTCCCTTTATGTGTTTATTTTTAGGAACAAGGAAGCTTTTCCCCGAAAGCCCCCAGCTGAGCTTTCTTCATGTCTCCTTATCCATAAGTAGATAACATGACCGCCCCTAAACCATGAACTTATTGGTTAGCACCAATAAAGATTTATCCCGCAGCTAGAAATAAGAGTCCCTTCTATGAGGGAAAATAGGTGAAGAAAAGTGGGATTCTGCTAATACAAAAGAAGGAAGAGATTACTGCTGGATAGACGACAATCAAAAGTTCAAGTGAATTCCGAATAAAAAAAGCATACTTACTTTCACATGGAATGTGATAACTCAATTTAAACTTATATGAGATTAGCACTATGTGACTTGAAAGCAGTCTATGTAAAAAAGACATATTTTAATAGTTGATATAAAGTCATTATGAAACAGAGCTATGATATAACAACCCCAAGAAAAATACTGTACAATCTACAGTAGTGAGTCCATGATGCTCGCACTCTGTAAGCAGAGGTTAGTTACTTAATTTGATGTCTGGGATATTATAGATTTCCAAAATCCAAATCAGCATGAATTATCCTATCCTTGGCTCCCTTAGTACTGTTTATAACTTCATTATAGCTCTTTATAAAGTAAGTTGTATAGTGTCCCTGGAATACACTAGACTGTAAAATCCTTGTAAGCAGGGACCAGGACTTTCATGGTTAATTCATCATCATTTAGTAATTCAGCAATCATCTACTGAGTACCTACTATGCCAGGCTCTGTGCTAAGCAGTGAGCATAAAGAAATAGAAAAAACACAGTTCTGATTCTCTCTCTCCTAGGGTCAGATAAAATACTGTGAGGTAAGGCAAGTAAGACATTTGCAGTGAGCTATTTGCCCCTGGTAAGGTAAGAGCATAAAGGAGCCCTCTGAGCAGAGTACTGAATTGGTGGGGAGGGGACATTTAGATAAAGGGAACAGAGGGTGTGTAACAAAGCAAGGAAGATATGTCATTGCAGTATGGTGTGTTTAGCAATACATGAGTAATTCAGTGTGGCCAGAGTATACTGTGTGGGGGAAGGAACAATGTGAGGTGGAAGATGTGTTAAGAAATAAAATGGAAGAAATTATTAGGGGTCATATTATACCATAAAGGTTCCTGTCAATCATATAAGGAGTTTGGACTGTTCCTATTACCCTAAGGTTCCATTGAATGGTCTATACACAGTGGAGAAGTGATCAGCAAAGATCAAATGAATCTGGTGGTTCATTTAAAAGGTGATATTAAAAGGTCAGGGAGACCATTTAGAGTTATTTAGTTCTATAACATATTTCACTACAGTAAGAAATTGCTGAGATTATGGAAAGGGACTTTACCATGCACACCTAGGTATGAGCAGTGAGTGCCCTATCACAATGACTGTGCCATTCATTGCTCATTGACTACCAAGTACAACCAGTGTGCATATGCTATGGAACAAATGAAGAAATAAGGCAGCAAGGAATGAGGCTGCTGGCCATTTCATTTTGGAAATCATACAGAAAAAGTTATCTAGGGAAATTAGGACCCATTGAATCTTCTGGTCAGAGTGATTTTGCCCTAGTACATGCCAATTTACACTTGGGAAGTGAAAAGTGTTTGCCTGAAAGAAAACCTAAAATCCAATTTATACAAGATTAGAGAATGTTGGCTCCTGAAAGCACTACTGAAGATCATTTAGTGTACCATGTCATTTTAAAAATTGGAAAAAACTGAGGTTCATAAAGGCAAATTGATTTGTCTAATGTCACTTAGCTAGTTTCAGACCTGAAAATAGCAATTTAGGTCCCCTGTTCAGTATTTTGTTGACCTCATTCTGAAATACTGAAAGACTGCGAATATGAAAAATGGCCTCATAAATGCTTTATGTCACTGTCTCCTTAATTATGGTGATCTTACTTTGATTTCAGTTTCCTCATTTTGTTTTGTATATGGACAGCTCTATGAGCTCCCATCCATATGGTGGTGGAAGGGGAAGAATAAGAGGTCAGAGGTGAGTCAAATTATGGATGCTTCATAGCAACCTATTAGAAAACTGAAAAGCCTTCTCTCCAGTGGACACAATTACAGCCATGAAAGCCTGCTAATTCAGCTCACTATTTGAATTCAAATCTTGGCAACTAGCATGTTATGCAGTATATTATGTCACTAATAGGTTTTGGAGTAGTATGTGTTTGCTGAAAACAAAGTATTAACCAAATGTAATTTTTTACTTAGAAGGTACACAAGGGGTAAAATTTCCAGCTTTAACAAAGCAAAGTCATCATTTTGTAGCAATTAATGATACAAAAATAAGTAGATAAGCAGAAATTTTGCCATCAAGTGAATAGTCCTTTGGACTATTCATGCAATAAGTTCACTACAGAATTCCAAGATGAAAAGTGGATGAATTGAATCTGGAAAAGGGTTGCACAGGAAAAACAATTGTTTTTGTCAACAATTGAACACCTTCATTTGTCAAAAAAAAAAAAAAAAAAAAACATGTTGTCTCTGAGTCCTGACTCCTGTGTGACTCAGTTCTGTATGTCCTTACATATATTAACCACCCACGGGCAGCAGCTCTTGGCCAGAACACTCTATGTCTCCCTGTGGTGGGCTACTTCCTAGAACACTTCTCTTTCCTCCTCTTCTCTGCTTCTAACATGCCTCTTTACCCTACCCAGGGCTGGGGAAGGACAGGATTGTAGTGGAAGGATTGCTGATGAAGGAAGGAAAGAGATTAACTGCTACAGATGCCACCTTCTAGTCCAATATCAGAAGATTTCCATTTCAACTCCAAGTCTTTACTACACTCTTCTTTTCCTGACTTCTTAACCAGCTATACATTCAACTTCAGTCATACTATTTACCTCAGAAACCAGGCTCCTTGAGAAAAAAGATCCCCAAATAATTAAGTCCATTTCATATTACCCTAAGGTTCCATTGAAGGGTCTATACACTGTGGAGAAATGATCAGCAAAGATCATTTGAATCTGGTGGCTCATTTATAAAAAGAATTTTAAAAGGTGGTATTAAAAGGTCACTGAGACCATTTAGACTTATTTAGCTATTATTAATAACTTTTAGTTATTAGTTAATAATAGCTATTGTTATAAAGACAGTTATCATTTATGAATAATCCAGTGTATGCCTGTTTCTATTAAGAACTTTTTAATATACCACCTAAAATGGTGGTATATTTTATTCCTTAAAATGATAATATGAGGTAGATATTATTATCCTTATTCAATTAATCCATGTGTATTAGTTTCCTGTGCCTTTTGTAACAAATTGCCACAGAACTGGTATTTATTCTCTCACAGTTCTGGAGGCCAGAAATCTGAAATCAGCATCACTACAGTGAAATCAAGGTGTCGGCTGGACCATACTCACTTGGGAGTATCTACTGGAGAATCTGATTCTTATCTCTTTCAGCTTCTGGTGGCTACCAGCATTCCTTGGTTTGTGGTTACATCATTCCAATGTATGTTTCCATGGTCACACCTCCTTCTCCTTCTCTGTCTGCCATCAAGTATTTTTCTGCCTCTCTCTCATAAAGATACATGTGGTTGAACTAGGGCCTACCTGGATAATACAGATGATCTTCCCATCTCAAGATCTTTTACTTAATCACATCTGCATCATTGTAGTTAATGGGAAGGGAAGCAGATAGGAAGATTCTTGGGGTCAACAGAACACTAGAGAAGAGAGTCATATACTTGGAAGTACACAAGTAAAAAAAAAAGATAGAGTTTCATTCTCCTTAATGCCTTATCTCAACCCTCTGGAATCCTTCTTATACCAGCTCCCAGACTCCATCGTGCTGTAGCCTATGCTCTAGGATCTGTAAAAATGTCTCAGTGGCTTATACCTAGGGATATCCTCACACCTACCACTTCATTGCAGGAAGATTTTGGTTAGTTATCATGAAAGATTAAATTGTGCCCTCCCCTAAAAAATCTATGCTGAAGTCCTAACCTCAGCATGTGAAGTACCTCAGCCTGTGACCTCATTTGGAAATAGATTTACTGCAGATGCCATTAGTTAAGGTGAGGTCATACTGGAAGAGATGAAGACATGAACAGAGGGAACATAGGGTGCACACACAGGAAGAATGCCATCTCCAAGCCAAGGAATGCCAGAGATTGACATCAAACCAAATTCATGAGAGGCTAGAAGAGAGGCATGGAACAGATTCCCCCTCACAACTCCCAGAAAGAACTAACTTGCCAATACCTTGATGTTGGACTTCTAGCCTCCAGAACTCTGAGACAATAAATTTCTACTGTTTAAGCCACCTGGTTTGTGGTACTTTGTTATGGAAACCCTAGAAAACTAACACAGTTAGTGTAGATAGACCCCCAATGTATCAAAGTTTAAACAAAATAGAAGTTAATTACTCATTCATGTAACAGTACAAGGTAGGTATTTCTGGTCTGAGAATATCAGTCTTGCATGTGGTGTTTCAAGGTCCCAGAGACATTCATCATCTAATTTTCCCATCATTAGGAATCATCATCTGTATGCAGGTAACAAAAGTAGAAAGAACATGGATGAGACAAACCCACTTTTTAAAACATTGGCCCTAAAATGTCATGCATCATCTCTGCACACATTCCAATGGTGAGAACTCAATCACATGGCCATATCCAACTGAAAAGTAGTCTGGGGAATGTAGTTTATCTGTGTGTGCAGGATAAAGAGGCTAATTTTGGGTTGAAAGTTAGTAGTCTCTGCTACACATTTCATCAGGAAATTGGAAAATATGGTTCAAAGAAGATTCTGAGCTGACCTCAGAACCTCATTTCCATAGCCTCCCTTTTATAAGACTAATATCCAGGAGTTTGAAAAAACCTTCAAAATTCCCTGCACCCCCCAACAAAAAAATTGTTCTTTAAGAATTTTGGCTTACCACTTGATTTGTTCTTTTGGTAAAGACTTTCTGAGCATCTATTATCAGGCACTGAAGAAACAGCAAAGAACAAGATAAAGTTCTGGACTCCATAGACTTTATATTCTAATGGTGGGAGAGAAGTAATAAAACAATAGATATGAAATACATCCGCTTGTGATAAGTACTGTGGAAAAAAGACAAACAAGCAAGTTAAAGATATGGGTTAGAATGCTATTTTATATATGTTGGTCATAGAAGTTGTGTCTGAAAAGGTGCTAATTAGATATCTGAATAAGAACAGGGAGTGAGTCATGTAGATGCTTTGGAGATCATTCCAGACTAAAAGAAAATTACACATAAAGATCATGATATGTAAGTGTGCTTAGGATGTTTGAGGAATAGTGAGCAACTATGACTATGAGCAAGAGGAAGAGATGTAGGAGATGAGGTCAGAGAAATGCATGGGGGCCAGATCACGAAGGGTGGTAATGATATGTTAAGTGTAATCTAGGTGTGCTGGGAAAGCTATTGATGAATTTTGAGGTGAGAGGTGGCATGCTATGATATATTTTAGAAGTATCTCTCATGGTACTTCATGGAGAAGCAACAGCAGAGGCTCAGAGATGTACACAAAAGACCAGTCAGAAGGTTATAACAAGCCAGGTGAGATATGATGATGAAATTCGCCAGGATGGTAGTGGTGGACTTGGTGAGAAGTAGTTGCATGTGAAGTATGTTTTCAAAGTACAGTGCAGTGAATACTACAGTGGATTACCTAGATCCCCTCTTCAGTGCCAATGCACTCATTTTCCAGATACTGGACATATAGATTGCTAAAGGCTTACAGTTGCACCCCTTACAGAAAATTTCCCTCAGCCTCACAGACAATTCCTGGGAGATGCTGGATACAAAGTTTGACCCCCTTACATCAAGTAAATTTGTCCTATTTAATCTCCTACTGATAAATATCCAGATTGCTTCAAACTCTCCATCACTACAAGTACAGCAATAAACAGGCTTTGAGTTCTTTGAAGAGCCTGTTTGGGAAATACTTTGGGATGTATATCCAGTAGCTAAATTTCTATATTAGAATAGATTTACCTTAAATTATGCCAGATTGCTCTCCAGAAAGATTACAATACTCTACCTTCCCATCAGCAATGTCAGACGGTTCCTGTACACATATTTACATATTTCTGCTAATAATGGGTACTATTCTGCTGTCTAATTGTTGCCAGGCTAACAGGTTTAAAGCGATATATCCTTGCTGTTTTGTATTCTCTGATTACTACAGGGTTTTTTAAAAATATCAAATAGATTGTAATTGGGATTGAAGCTTATAGATTGAGGTTTGATAAGTCAACATTGTCCTATGCCTTTAACATAGGTAAAAACTGAGACAATACCATTGGTTTGGGCAATTATATGGGTATTATAATAAGCAATTATAGTAACCACTTTCAATAGTGTAGTGAGGAATTAATCCAGATTTCAATGTTGAATGTTGAGAAAAAAGTGAGGAACTAACACTCTCAAAAAATACATAATAAAAAGCACAGGAGTCTCAGTTAAATGACACAGTCACAGAATTCGCAGTAATGAATATCTCATTGTTCAGTAAAAATAAAGGAGAATGCAAAACTTAGAAGGATCTAAATTTATCAGAGCTGGCCTGTTAGCTCAGTTGGTTAGAGCATAATGTTGATAACACCAAGGTCCAGGGTTCGATACCTGCTACTGGCCAGCTGCCAAAATAAAAAAAATAAATAGTAGATTTATCAGTGGTTCATGAATAATAAAAGGGGAAAATGGACACCCAGTTTCATCTTTATCAAAGATGGAAAAAATGAAGAAAATATCTGGGGAAGACTGGAAGCACTAATTGGTAGAAACACCTTGCCATTTGGGTAGGTCAAGCCAGGTGAAAGCCCTAACAGCTGAGGACCAACTGAAATGAAAGAAAATGTGTATTACTTATGAAGATAAATACTGTGAATTAGATGCACCAAATTCATTTTCAGCCTAGATTTAAAGCTTTAAAAATGCAAAATTTATACTCCAAAATAATACTTGAATAAAAGTCACAGCATTATTATGTCAAGCAAACCAGTAAATTGTTTTAATGTGTCTAACATTTGTAGTAGCAAATTCATCACTGAGACTCTCCAATATGTACTCTGGCCTCTTTTGGTCAAGGTCATGTGGAAGGCAGGAAAACATCATTACTGCAATCAAATAAGTTTTTGCCATTTCCATGTCATTTAGATCTTCCGTATGATCAATTCCTATGAAGCCCTGAAAGTCAGACAGGATATTTGCAAGAAAGGTTATTGCAATATCCACTGAAATAAACGTTCCCAATTTTAAGTACTATTGGGGTCAGTTATATTTCTACTAATTTTTTTGTGATTATTTTCTGGAAAATAAATTTTACCACTTAAATTTTACAATTTTCATAACTAGTAAGTTATATTCTTCACTGTTCTAAACTTTATATTTCAGTGGACATATCACAAGAGTGAAATGAACGATCTTTTAAAGAAAAACTGATGACATCCCAGAGTATTTCATTTCTAAAACCTGCTTTTAAACTACATTTATCTTTACTAATGGAATAAAATACTAATAGGCCAATTAAGGTTATGAAGAAGTCTATACCTCAGTTCCAAAATCTACATTGATTAATGATAGAAGGCCTAAAATTATTCATTGAGCATGACTATTTCAGGTTGCAGAATCAATTTCCTGGGATTTTTTTTTATCATGATCAAAAGTCTGTGCATAAGTTTTTTATAACTGCAGAATCACAAAAACTTTAGACTGGCTAAAATTACTTTTACACAACCTGTAGTACATACTAACTGGATTTTCTTCATGTGGCTTCTTTAATTGCCCTGTAAAATCTTCAAGAATGGAGATTTCAAAGGGTTATATTTTCAGTCACCTGGATTAAATTAATCATTCTAAGACCTCTTAATTTATCTACTGCATTTATATAAAATGTTTTCTAAATTTCAATGACTAGAATTTTTATTTACAGACTTTCTGATTGGTTCTTTGTGACATCCACCTGTTCTTGTCCCCTTCTGCCTGTTTTTTATTTCATAATTTCTTACCATTTTATACAAACTTTACCTTCCTTTATTCCTTTGAGGATCCAAACATGCTGACTATAAAATCACTGTTAGATTGCTGTGCAATTTTCAGTTTGTTTCAAGTGAATTCATCTCTCAATTGCTCACAATATCTGTTATCTCTCATAGTGCTTTTTATCTTAGTGCTGTTATCTTTTCTTCATGTGCTTTGTAATTTTGGTTTGGAGGCTCATCTAGATTGAGATGAGTCTACGACAAGGGTACTTCAAAAAGTTCATGGAAAGATTTGTATTATCTTTCAATTCTATGTTTTCATGAACTTTTTGAAGTACCCTCATATTTTGTTTTGTTTTCCAGCCTCCATCACAACTCATATCACCATCACCTTTGCATGCCCATGTCTAGAAGCTTTGTGGTGGTCACAGCCGAGCCCTCAGTCTGGAATGCAGGCTCAAGACTCCTGCCTGCAATGATGATGCATAATGACTTTGTATAACACATTACACAGAGCTACAGTCAGTCGTTGCTTTTTTCAGCCCTCTCTTACAAGAAAGGGATAATATCTGCAGCAATTGACCCAAAACAGAAAGGACTTTGTGAATGGCTGCCAGCTTCTCTAATTTTTGTACTCACTCTTAGCTCAGGAATAAGAAGAGAAAGCAAAATCTAACCCCAACCAATCATATAGTATGTTCCACTTCCAGTTTTCTAGTTATCCTACCTCCAGCTTCCCCATGCAACAACCTCCAATCAGGACATACTTGAAGCCTTCCCCCTTTTTCGCTCTAAATCTTTCCCATTCTTCTGCCTACTTTTGAATCTTTGCCAAATGCAAGTGATGGTGGCCAACCCCCTTGCATAGCAAGCTCTGAATAAACACCCTCCGCTTGTTCTCATCTGGGTGCACTTCCTTTATTTCCACAAAACAATGGCTCTCGATTTGATTCCCCACATCAAGTGGGACGCTTTCAATTTAATGACTTTTACCCTAAGGGAGTAGAAATCCTGTACACCCAGACAGCCCCAAGATCCAGATACTTGACTTCAGCTTCATTTACAGAGAGTTATTTATCTTATTTCTGAGTAGAGCTATATTGTTATAATTTTTTTCTTTTTCTATTTTATCTAGCATAGCTATGCTTCAGGAGTAGAAAACTTCAAAGCATAAACATGAGATGCCATCTTAAATATGCCTCCCTTTATTCCATAACATTCTTTTGCTTCTGACAGTAATAGATGATAGGCAGATTCATGGCTGCCCTGTTTGTATGAGATGGCACACAGATAATAATCGTCATTATATTAATGAAAGTACATGATGCTGACACTTTAAAAATAACTATTACATTGGTGATAATCACCATGAAATAATGTCTAATAGTGCGTGTTCAAAGACCACTTTAATAAGATGAAAAATGATTTATTTTTGCCAATATATCAATCAGAAAAGAGTTGAAATACAGAGCTGTAAATAATCAATGCAAAATAATATTCAAGAGTTAATGTAAAACTTACTTCCAGTCAGTTTTAATCACAAAACCTAGCTGAAGGATAGGTTCAACACATAGAGATTTGTATGAGAACCTCAAAGAACTCTCAGCCATAGAAACAGGACAGGCAGAATACTTTGACATTGAAAGACACCAATGGGAATAATAATAGGTCTTTATGTAAATCCGCCATAAAAATTAATAAAAAGAAAATCTCTGATAATGATCTAAACACAGCACTATTGTAGAACAATATTACCTAAATCTGCAAGAAAAAAAACGTGTTTGTGTGTGTGCATATGTATCTGTGCGTGTATATATAAAAAAGGTATGGTTGAGGGGGAGAAAGAATGCCAAAAGATGAAACTGTTAAAATATGGATTTAGTACACATGGATGCCTTTTCTTGAAAATTACTCAGTGAGATTACCCACTGCAAAAGAGATCAGTTGTTTAATACAACAATCACTTTTCCCACCAGTTCAGTGAAGCCTGAAAATCACAAAGGGAAATGAATTCCTACATTCTAAGGCTTTGTCACTGTTAAAATTCAAGCCCCAGGAAATCTTATCACTGTGAAGGCAGTGAAAAGACCTTACCTGAGTTACTTAACCTCTCTGAGCCTTAGTTTCCTAAACTATAAAATAGAAATGATGTTACCTGTATTACAAGCAGGTTGTGAGGATCAAATGAGATTGCGTGTGTGTTGTGTGTGTGATATGTATCACGGTACATGCACGATACATGCTCAGTAAATGGTAACTTGAAATGGTAGGATTTTGCTCAACTGTTTATCCTTCCCAAGCATCTTCAAATATGCAAACACTTCTGGTGCTTACCACACAACAAGCTTTCAACTTGTTCCCATCTCCTTCTCTACACTGTTATTAACCCCTTAATGTGCATGAGTTCACTTTTCTAAGAACCTGTTTTGATAAGGGAGGAAGATTGGGAGAATGACTTCAAAGAAGGAGAACCACCATTGAGTGGCAGAAAAGCTACTAAAGGAAGGCTAGCAAAGATAAGTTATGCGCGCTTGCTAAGTTTGCTTTGTAAGGTAGAAAAACCTCAGATATTTTTTCTTTTCTTTACATATAACTGCTATCTAAGTACATGACTTGCTTTATATTTTCTGTAATAGAAATTGTGCTGTACCCAAGAAAACTGTTATCTATACCATAAAGGTGGGTAGTTAGCAGATGATGTACCCTAATCAGAAATCTACATTACAGAGGAGGTTATTAAGCATCTCCATTATGAACATCAAAATATATATCCTGAGGGTATGTTAATCAGCATAAGGGATGTTAGAATTACTTTTTCATTGGTGAAAGAAATGGGGTTCAAGATATGTGGTTGAGATATTGCTTAGGTCACACTTCTCTTGCATGAACAAGGTTTAAAAGTCTGGCAAGCCTGGCAACCTAATACTTTTGATGCAATTTTTAAGTTCTAAAGTCCCATTGGTTCTATGTCATTCCATTTCACATAGAACTCACGCTGTGGGTCAAATGAGTCCCCCAAATTTCATGTGTTGGAAACTTAATCCCCACTGTAACAGTGTTAAGAGAGTGGGAAATCCTATTATGGCAATTGAAAGGTGAGGTCTTTAAGAGGTGATTAGATTGTGAGGACTGTACCCTAATAAATGGATTAATCCATTCATGGCTTAATGGGTGTAAATGGACGTGGTTCTGATGGCTTTAAAAGGAGAGCAATTGAGGAGGTTAGTTCTCTTTTGCTCAGCCCATTCTTGCCATGCGATACCCTATGTCACTGTAGAGAGTCACTACCCATAAGAAGGCCCTCACCAGATGCACCCCCTGGACTGTGGACTTCTCGGCCCCCAAAAGTGTGGGAAATAAATTTTATTTCTTTATAAATTACCCATTTTCAGGTTTTCCATTATAAGCAACAGAAACAGACTGATACAACTCTCTTCCCCAAACCATCAACAAAGCTGGCTGATCCAGCCACCAAGTAATAGCCATAAGAACTAGATGCAGAAAGTGGTACTTCCCCTGAGCTAAAAGAACAAGTAGTATGATTGTTTCTACCTCTTTTTGTTAACAAGTGTGCCTTTGGCTAAATTGGATCTAAGATTTGCATTCATATCTCCTGATAAATCGTAGGAGAGCAAACATATAAAGCACCAACTATCTCTAATTTCCAAAGGCCAGAAGGAAAATGACAAAAGAACCAAATAATTTCCAAATGGCTAAATTAATTTAGGGCACTTTGTACTATCTGGTGCAACCAAGCATATGGTATTGACCTAGGTATAGAGCAAAAGGAGGAAACAGATTTCTGTTCATAAAAGACAAAATTTGGAAGTTGGTAAGGTAATATGACCTCGTTGCCATTTCTAAGTGTTCATGTTGTATAAAGTAAGAAAGAATTCTGATGGATAATTCTAAATAAGTCCACAGTATCACATTGGAAATAAATAAATAAATGAATAACTGGAACAAGAGTGAAGATCAGAAAACCAACCTAATATAGCCTAACATAGGGGGCAATTATCACTATTCTGCTGAAGGTTTTTGGCTTGCCTTTAATATTTTAAGAGGTTGAAAGTAAAGGGTTATACCCTGCTCAAATTACTAATCATAGTAAAGAATTTACCAAAGAGATAAAAGAAGATCACGCTTCGTTAGTATATATGAAAGGGATACTCACAATTGTGTTAACAAAAATAAAAATTAGAAGTTTAGGAAGTCTTCCAAGGATGGAAGACTTGGAACATTTTAAAAGAGTCTAGAGTCCCATTCAAGGATGGAAAAGCTTTCTCTTGCTCCTCATAAAATGGATAATTACAGCCTGGTAAGAGTGGCTCACAACTAACCCAATGGATTTAGTGACAAATGAGCAAAGTTTTACTCTAAGCTAAAGATTTTTTGAGTACATTACACCCCACTGGAACTAGAGTAGAGTCATGATGCCCAAGCAATTGCCTTTAATGAAGGAAATGGAATTCATAGCACCTCTGCTCAAGATGACTTCTCAATTAACATATTAGGGAAAATCAAGATCAGGAAACGGCAGTAGTAGATGCCCTGCAATTAGTAGATGAATGCTCATGTGAGAGTAGGTTCACTTCAGCTATTCAATGATAGAAATGTGGCAGTAAATTGCCTAGAAGAAGAGAAGGCAGTCAGCTGACGTAGCTAAGATAGTACCAAGAAAATAACCTCAGATTCCCGAGAGAATCCCTATTGAGGCAATCCTAGGCAATAGTGAAGTTTGGGGATAAGGTCTCTCAAGGCAAAATAAAACAAATTGAGCTTGTCCCTAAATATTTCAGGTTGAAAAGGTAGTAGACCATTAAAATTAACATTGATAAGAGATCTACAAAGCTAATCTGAAAGTGAACTTGGCCCTGATTATTTGGCAAGATTTAAAATTCCAATAAAGGGAATTAATATTAATTGGTAGTGGCTCCCAAGTGATTGTGCTTGGGAATAGAGAATTGTTTAAAGGTTTGGGTAATACACACATACTGGTAATAAAAGCTAAGATTAAAGTGGAAATAGTCAGGTGGCCAAGCTGGAAAATTGAACTTGTAGTAGCCAAAACCTGAGAAGGAATAACTGGGGTGATAAAAGGTATTCTTAATTTGATAAACAGGTTTAATATTTTTGTGATTACAATCAGAAAGCTAAATGGCAACATGCTAAACTGCCTATCTCAATGTATATATTTAATGCAGCCACTATGGAAAACAGTATTATAGTACCTCAAAAAATTGAAAAGGGAATTACAGTATGATCCAACAATCCTACTTCTGGACATATATTCAAAAGAACTGAAAGCAGGATATCAGAGAGATATTTTTACAGTCATGTTCATAGCAGCATTATTCACGATAGCTAAACGGTAGAAGCCACCCAAATGTCCATCAGTGGATGAAGAGACAAACAAATTGTGGTATACATGCACAATGGAATATTATCTAGCCTTAAAAAGGCAATTCTAACACATGCTACAACATGGATAAATCTTGAGGACATTATGATAAGTGAAATAAGTCTGTCACAAAAAAGACAAATACTGTATGATCCCACTTATATGAGATATCTAGAGTCATGAGAGTCATACTCATACAAACAGAAAGTAGAATGGTGGTTACCAGGGGCTGAGGGAAAAGAGAAATGGAGAGTCATTGTTTAATGGGTATAGAGTTTCAATTTTGCAAGATGAAAAAGTTCTGGAGATCAGTTGCACAATAATGTGAATAGAGTTAACATAACTGAACTGTACACCTAAAAATGGTTAAGATGGTAAAATGCATGTTATGTGTTTTCTACCACAATTTTTTAAAAAACAAAAGCTTAAGGAATAATTATCGACTGAACATTTGTGTACCTACCATGCAAATCAAAAAATACAATATTACCAGAAAATAAAAAAAAATGTATATATTTAATATCCACAAAAGTGAATTAGGAGGGAAATAAGTTGAAACCTTCCCAAATATAAAATATTTGAAAGCTATAGGGATAATTTAAAATATGATATCTCCATTTAATTCTCTAGAATGATGGTGAAAAAGCCATACATCAATTATTAATTGTTATGGTAGTGAGTATACTAACTACACTGTTCAAATCATTAATGAATTAATTAAGGCCTCCAAAGAACATTTAGCTAAAACAGACATCCCTGTTATGGTTTACAACACAGCCACTGAGAAGGAAGGTGAATTAACCTGCCATCATTTGCCAAGGAATACAATATACATTTGTCTTCTTCCAGCAGGGTTATATTATTTTAAAAGGCAATTAGTTTATTGATAAGGGAGGTATAGGAAGCAGACAATATCAGTCTACATTAATTTAAAACAGCTGTCAAGCAGAGTATAGTATTGGTGACAACCCACTAGACCAACCATTTACTTTACACATGTCAGTCACCAGGCCTCTAGAAATGGTTCCTGCAGAGTCAAGGAAGGACCAGCTGTGTATTTGACTGCAGATTATAGTTCTAGCTATTATAAGCAAAAAGGTGTTTGCTACAGAAAAGTAAGTATTTACAAAATTGTGGAATGGCTAATGAAGCAGGCCCTAGGCTGAGCCTTGTAGTAATTTCCAGAAAACCACCACAGAACCAACCTATCAAGGAAATCACTTTCTCTAGGTCAGTAAGGAAAATGGATAATCAAGAAGCTGACATAGGAGGCCACTGTGTGAACTTCTACATCCAGGTACATCAACTTTGCCATGACCCAGGGACCAGGATGCTGCTGCTATAGTGTTGCCTTCACTTTGTACCTTAGCTGTGATTTGAGGATTCTGAAGGCTCTAGAGCCATGCCACATGTGATGGATCTGCACCAGCAAAATGGATGTGTCATTGGCTACAGCTTCTCTTCCACTTAACACAGTTTCTAGTTAAGTTCTAATCTGAAAAGCCTAACTCTATTCAGTGTGAGGAAAATGAAGTTAGTATGGTCAGGCCCCCTCACTGTATGTCTGGCTGGGTATCATTCAGCATATCCATTGTAAATAAGTGTAAGAGTAGTGTGACTGCACATATGCGCCCAAATATTCTTTGGCTCATTGCCACTATTGTGTACTTTTGGTATAAAAAAAAGACAACAGCTCTGGATGGGGTGGTCAAAAGACGGCAGAGGGCATTGGTGGAGAGCCGGGTGAACAGGAAAGGAAGTCTTCCAGGCCGTGGCCCCCGAGGACCCTGCATTTGCAGGCCCCTGCCCCCAGGACACCCCTAGTTGTGGGGGGCATAAGGCTGCCACTACTGCTGCTGTTGTAAGCTGTAGTTTCTAAGGCCACCTGAGGTACCCCAGGAGAACACTGCTGCTGCTGCTGGATCTGTTGAAGGCTGCCATAAGCTGCTGCTGAGGAAGCTGAGGACTGAGCTCACGTTGGAATGAATCCGTCAACTCTGCCAATGGCCACCAGGATCTTTGCCAATTACCTAGCTTGTGGCCTGCATATGAGGGGTTTGTGACCCAGCTGGTATGTGAGGGGTGAGTGATCTAGTCTGTACAATGAGCTTGTAGGTCTTGAGCCCTAGCCCAACATTCAGAAATACGGGAGCCAAGGAAGTATAATTTTTGGCTTTCTAGCCCCTATGGGATAGGAAAGAGGTTAGAATAAAAGTTGGAGGAACCCAACTGTGGTTTCCTCCAGAAACCAGCAAGACATCAGTGCAAGAAACTCTGAGGGGCAAACAGCTTATACCCCCTAAAAGATCAAATACTCTCCATCTTCTTGGGTCTATCTGAAGCTAAAGACTTAATGGGACAGATCCTCAGAAACTAAAAATGATTTTATTACTATACAAAGGGCTTCCAGTTATGTCATGGGACCAATCAAATCAGGGAAAAGGAGTTCAGACCATCCAATTAAAATTGCAGTGATAACTCCAGAAAAGGGCCAAACCAGGCCCCAGTTGGCACTATGCATGGAAGTGACAGTTGGCAACTTGTTCCCCTGCTGCAAGGAGCACCCATGTCACCAAGTAGTGAAGAAAAGCCTTTTGCTAAGAGGAGACAGCCCTGGGAACATTTACTGTAGGAAGATAAAGTCTATACTTTTGCTAGTGGATGGCAGTCCCACTCTAACCAGGAGCATAATTAAATGAAAAGCTGTTGCTCTGCACCTGAAGATGGGAAAACAGGTGAAGGGCCAGAAAGACCAACTAGCAAACCATGCTGACTTTCAGACACCGTCGATGGCAGTGTGAGATGAAGAGAAAGCAAACAACCCACAGGTCCTATATTCTTGGATTTGTGTCTAATAACTATTGAAATGACTATGTTATCAAGTTGGTTAAAAAAAAAAATGACTGGATAATTAAAGGGAAACAAATTGCGAAAAGTAACTTTGGAATGCACTATCAATACCAATGCAATCTGTCATGTTTCAGCCTACAGAAAGGTGAAGGGACCATCTTAAAATACAGTGAAGTCAATGCCCTCACTAGAGCTGGATGGCTTTTAAAACTTAAAAGGGAGCATTGGAGACAAAGGAGGTAGTCCTGGCATCAGATTCTTTCACATACGTGGTAAGAAGGTGGGTTCACAAGATATCTGGACTTTTGGCCATTGCCCTTTCAAGTGAGTGGAGTGCATCAAAGAAAATTAAGATTACATGTCTAGCAAGTAAACTGACTCAGAGATTTATGAATAGCTCTCAAGACAGAGCACCCAGAGGACTGGTTTCTGGGCAACATGGGCAGATTGACTACAGAACCTCTAAAAGAGGCACCGATAAACATCATGGTTTTACAACTGCTTACTGCATTTGGGATTTGAAATTGTATTTGCTTTGTGCTGACCAACCAAAACAAAATAAAACATTTCACAAAAAATATACGGCACCTGTGAAACTTTTTATTCAGACCAGGATCCATATTTGATGACCAAAAATATTGTGGGAATGTGCAAATAACATGGGCAATCAATGGTGTTTTCACATCCTTTAGTTGATTTTAGCTGAAATAGGGGAAAGGGGAAATGATCTCTGTAGGGTTAAGTGACTACGCCAATTGTATAGCTAGGCAATTCATAACTAAAGCCAAAATGTTTCATTATTTTAGTTACACTAAGTTTTCCATGTGTATTGTCAGGGCTAGGGTTTAGGGCCCATAAAACCTTCAAACCCATGGTACCAACTGGGTCACACACCCCCCACATGCAGGTCCATGTTAGGTAATTGGGAAAGATCCTGGGAGCCATTGACAGATGACACGAGCTCAGTCCTCAGCTTCCTTGGCAGTGACAGTGGTGGCTTACAGCATCTCCAGCAGCAGTGCTGGTAACAGCCTCCCCGTGGAGGATCAGAGCCATTTGTCCTTTATACTTAAGTCTGATAACCCAGGACACCTGGGCACACATACACAATTACATTAGGCAATAACCAAGGAACACCTGGGCACACGTGCATATTTACATCTAATGCTCACCAAGATTCTGAACATCTGAGGGGCCCTGGACTATTTTCCTATATTTTCCCTACAACCTCCTAAAAAAACGTTATAAAATCAACTATATCCTGATATTAACAAGCAATGGGCAAAAAAAAAAAAAAAAAAAAAAAAGTGCACAATATTAGGGAATCAAACAAGAGACCACATCAAAAAAAGAAGCACTACAGCTCAAGAGAGATATTCATAGGCAACTTAACGCTGCCACAGTAACAATCTCCAAGCATGGTCAAGGAAATCCGTATCTGATATAGATGGAAAATGGAAGAAATGAATTTAATTGCTACAAAGCCAAATAAGGGTTTCCAACTGCTACGAAGCCAAATGAAGTTTCCCAGAGATATTTGAAGATGTTTTGTCCTCAGCCAATATGAGATGATGGAAATTTTCCTCAAGATGAGGTATTACTGGAAATGACCCTGTAATGCTAAAATAACCCATCCCATAGGGAAGTAGACTACATAGGGTGTGAATCATCTCTCTTCACAGTGGTTCTCAACCCTTGACTGCATGTTAAAAACACCTGGGAAGCATTTTAAACTACCAATTGTCAGTCCATACCCCCAGAACAATTAAATCAAACCCTCTAGGTGTGGAGCCTAGGCATCATTAGTTTAAAAGCTTCCCAGGAGATTCTAATGTGCAGTGAGGGCCAAGACCCACTGCTTAGCATTAGATCAACCAGAGCCATTCTCTGTAGAAGCTTCAGCCTGGTTGCACATGGAGAACACCTCATCTAAGTAAACTGTTGGTTAAAGAATATCACAAGTCACCAATAATTAGTTGTAAACATTTAAAAATCCATATTGTTTTTCAAGTTTTTAGCAACAGTAGCATTAGGCATTAAGAATGGATTGCTGAATAAATTTGAAATTATTCAGCTGATATACGAATGTGGGAGAGTTTGAATTGAGTGTATGGTAGGTTTTCAAACAAATTGTTAATAGTGAAAAAAAAAAAGAAAACAAAATAATGGATTGTTGGTGGATACTTTCTTGCTCTCTAAATGATGCTGTTCTAGAAAAATCTGGATTGATTCATATGAACTAACTAGACGAGGTAATGGAAAATAATACTTGAACCTGTGTCAGGAGTTCACAGTACCACCTTCAGGATGAATAATTTGCAAGGACTTACAAAAACTCAGAAAAACTGTTATACTCATAGTTATGGCTATGGACTTTGAAAAAAAAAAAAAGGGACTCACCTAATGTTTTATATAAATCATCCCGTATCATTTAATCACTTTACGAATTGGGGGGTGAGTCTCTGTAGGGTAGATGCTGGACCTAGCCCTATTGCCCCTTTCTTTTCATACCACAGTACCCCTCCCCCCTCCCCGAAGGAGAGGGGGTTTCTACTGGCCAAGGCGGTTACCCAAAGAAAGGCACATCCCCTTTAGATAAATGGGATGCTGAAAGAAGCAGGACACAAAACACGTGAAAGTGACCTGGTTGAGGGCCTGCACACGAAAGTGACTTACATTCTTACTTTGATTTGTTGACTATAAAACTGCTGTATGTACTCCATGGTGGTGCAGAATTCTTACCAACCAGCTGTCACTGGTGTCTCTCGTAAGTCTAATACACCCATGTCTCTACCTGCTAGACTTCCAGGTGATTTCTTTGGACTAGGTAGACACTACATGAGTGCCATCTCAGATTTGGGGCTCCTGCATTATAGCCTCAATTATTTTAAGCTAACAATTTCCAAAATATGGGCATAGTACATATGGACAAATGTGTGTGGCCTTTTCAACACTTTGAAATATATAATAAAAATGTACGTCAAAAAATGTTAAAGTAAAAACCTCTACACAAATTTTTATAGCAGCGTTATTCATTTTTTTCCCCTTTTTATGTTTTTTTTTTCGTTAGATTTTTGTTTGTCAATATACAATGTATATGATTATTATGGCCCATCACCGACACCTCCCTCCCTCCTCCCTCTCTCCCCTCCCCCCCAAGAATGTCCTTTCCGTTTGCTTGTTGTAACAACTTCAAAAAGGTATAGTTGTTATATCTTCTTCCCCCGCCCCCCGGTTTTAGCAGTGTTATTCATAATAGCCCAAAAGTAGAGACAATGCAATGCCCATCAACTGGTGAATGAATAAACTTCAGTATGCCCATAAAATGATATATAAATTAAAAAGGAGTGAAGTACTGATACATGCTACATCGAGAAAGAACCTTCAAAAAATTATGCTAACTGAAAGAAGCCAGACAAGAAAGGCACATATTATATGATTCCATTTATATGAAAATTTACAGAAAAGGCAAATCCATGCAGACAGAAAGATTAGTGGTTGCCTAAGGCTTGAGTGGAGAGCAGGGATTGACTGCAAATGGGCATGAAGAAACTTTGTGGGGTGATGCAAATGTTCTAAAACTGGATTATGGTGATGATTGCACAACACTGTAAATTTACTAAATGCCATTAAATTTTATACTTAAAATGGGTGAATTTTATGTTATGTAAATTATGTTTCAATAAAGCTATTGAAAAATAAAATAAATAATATGTACTTATATAATGCTAATTAACATTATGAGTCATTAGAAGGTTCCATGGGCTAGGGCACTAAATGTGTCAGGTGGTGATGTTCCAAAAATGATATAGCAGATTAACATAATGGAAATAGGACAATCTCTTTTACCTTGATTAGATAATATTTTACTAAAAAGTCTTCCCAGAAAATACACCTATAAATACTAATGCACACAAAACCTCGAGTAGGCTTGGGGCAGAAAATTAAAACTTTTCAATTTTAATATATTAAAAAGATAATATGAGGACTTGAGTCCCCAGCTTAATAAAACAGTTTTGACCTCATTCTGACAGTACAGGTGAATTTTACCCCATCTTAAGAAGTGGTAATTGCAGAGCACTTATGATAATTTGACCCAGACGCACATAATGGAAGAATTCACCAGGTTCCTCTTGAAATTATGCTACAGATTATGCCTATGATGGTACACACAAAAGCCAGAGGCCTACCCATTTATTCATAATATCGTATATCAAATTATTTGTTTTCAGTACCGAATCAATAAATAAGTAGGTAGTTACCAACATATACTAACATTTAATTCTTGGTTGAAGACCCCTTCATTTTATCTTATTTTTTCTTAGTAGATGGAGACTTTTATTTTCTTTAATTTTATTGATATTATATATTTTACATTCTATGATGTTGTTGCAGAGTAGTTGGGAGGGAGGGGGAGAAGGGAAAGGGGAAGGAAATGGGATGGAAGAAGGAGGAATGAGGAGGGGTGGGATTGAGGTCTGTGGCTTGTTCATTGTTGGGCTGGGTGCAGATGTGGCTGAGGCCCCACACTGCGCCAGCTCGAGAGAGCCTGTGGTGCTTCCTGCAGCATCTTGGTGGTCATCACTGGGCTGGTTGCTCGTGTTGGGGGGCATGACCAAGGCCCAAGGCCCTCCACAGCCCTGGCTTGGGATAGCCCAGAGTGTAAAGACCCTTTTAGAGTAAGAGTTCCCTTTGATTCATCTAATGCCATTTCTGGCAAGAACTTTTTAAGATGACAGTGAACTGCTACCATGTTGTTGCACCCAACATGGATATGGATACCAGTCCCAAATATATTGAGAAATATCAAACCTGAACCTATCCATTTATTCATCTAGCAAGGAAACTTAACAAGTTAGTTCATGGAAAATACCATTTCTAGGAATGGTAGACCTGGAGACCACTTCTTAATTCAGTCCAACTACTCGTTAATAAACTTACACATACTGTTTCTGTAGTTAAGATACACAGTTACACAACTTTACTGTAGACAGATGTCCTCTTAAGGCATTGACAATTTCTGTACCCAGCTCCAAGTCCTACTATGCATGGCCAAGTCAATCTGACACTTAATCAATATCTGGTAGATGATATTTATCATGAGTTTAACAATGAATGGGACATTGATGTGCTGGAGACCCAGCACACATCCAAGTCTCCTGTGAAGTATTATATATCTCATCTAGGTCACCCACCCCTTTTACATACTATCTTTCAACCTATGCTGACTTTATTAACCCAACTCCGCCTGTCAGAATATGGTCTATTCCAAGTCAGTACCTCAAATTAGTTCTTTTTCCAGCACAATAATTATAAAGTGATGGGAACTAATACCAACAAACACAGATATGTTTTATGTAGGGCAGTTTTACTCAAAATATCCTAAAGTTTGCTAGTGATGATTTCATGAAAGTTGTAGTAAACCCCAGGTGTTTATCCTGAAATGAAGATTAGTCATTCAAGTTATTTCTAAGGCCAACACAAAGGTCTGGATGGACAGAGATAGCCCTAGGGTAGTCAACTTGATGGACACAGCAGAGGAAAAATCAGGACTTGACTATGACTAAACTTACCACTCAATAAATGATAAAACTAAAATATTCAAAATGCAGTCTACGTTATGGAATGTCACAGGAATATTCTTGCAGGAAAAGAACCAGACATGGGGGTGCATTAGAGAATGTGAAGGCAGTAATTAAGGAATTTCCAGATATTATGGGAATTTTTACTAAAAAGAAGAAACAAAAACCAAGTAAGACATAATTACTATTGCTAGATAGTGATTATTTCCTGGGAGAGTGGGAATATTTATTGGGTGTCATAAACTGTGACAGTATTGAAATCCACCTGCCTGGTGATTCTGAAAAACAGCAAAGGTTTAAGATTCCCCTTCTAGGAAACAGATTACTACAAAGAAACCCCCTTCCCCATGTGACTTAGATGAGACTTACAGATGTTAAGTCTCCCTTGTTTATATAGGACAAGGCCACACACAGCCTCTCCCAATTCCAATTCTTTGCCTTATAAGTGATTAGCTAAAGTGTTTTGTTCTCATTGGTCAATTGGAACAAAATACTTTTTAACCAAACTTTGGTTAAGATTTTCTCTTTCCCTCAGGCCCTTGAACTTGAGCCTACCCTCAATCTGAGCCAGCAGACAACCTTACCAGCCCCTTCTGAGATACATCTTGGCCTCAGGGCAAAACATTCTCCCATCTACGGTTGAGAGCGCCACTATCATTCATCTCATTTCCCCACACCTGGTTCTTTCTAGCCTTGTTTACTCCTCCCTATAGAAGAAAAGCCCTTTTATTCCTGACTTTTGACACTTGTAGATATCATGGTTGGAGTGTTTTCCCTATTGCAATAGTTCCCTTCCCCCTCTTACAATAATTCTTTCAAATAAAGTCTTATTTTGTTTTGTTTATTTGACAACTGCTAAAAAAAGAATTTCCTACTTCTGCACGAAGGAAATTGATAACAATTGCTGAGCTGGATTTCAGAATTGCTGTAAATGAATGAGTGCCAAGTATTCCCTGCTCCACATCCCACCTTCTTTCAGAAAGACAGTGTCTATTGCAGTTATCAGGACCCTATCTTGCCATCGTATGTTGGGGATGTGTGGTGAATGTAATTTGTTTTAGTTCATAGGCCTCTAGATTTGAGGAGCTGCCACCAAGGAGCTCCATCTGCACCTGCACCTGATTTAAATAAGATTCTGGACTCAAACCTAAGCCCAGTGACTTCATGGGATAAAATTTTGAGGGTTTGGGCAGGGACTTAAGTATATTCTGCATGCTGGAGAGGCATGAATTGTAATGAGTCAGATAGAAAACTATGCTAGCCTGTTACACTGGTGGCCTTCTATCAACCACACCTCTTTGTATTCACACCCTTTTCTAGTCTCTTCCCACACTGACTCTGGGCTTGATCATGCAACTTACTGGCGGGCTAGGGCTCAGACCCTTCAAACCCATTGTACAGACTGGGTCACAGACTCCTCACATGCCAGGCTGGGTCACCAGGCCCCTCATATAGCCTGCTGGGTCACAGGCCCCTCACATGCAAGTCACGAGCTAGGCAATTGGGAAAGATACCGGGAGCTGTTGGCAGACAGTATGAGGTCAGTCCTCAACTTCCGCAGGAGCAGCAGCAGCAGCAGCAGCTTACAGCAGCCTCCAGCAGCAGTATGGCCTCCCCATGGCTCCACTGGGCATCCCAGGGGCAGGGGCACTGTGGATCAGAGCTGCTTGTCCTTTATACTTAAGTCTGACAACGCAGGAACACCTGGGTGTGAATCAGACAGCTCAGGAACACCTGGGCACACATGCACAGTTATCACATTAAATCAAATGCTTGGCAAGATTCTGAACATCTGAGGTACCGTGACCATTTACATTTCAATTTCCCTACACTTACTTTGGCTAATGAGAGTTGTATTCGTTTCCTAGGGCTGCCATTAAAAAAGTACCACAAACTGGTTGGCTTAAACAGAAATATATTCTCTCATATTTCTGGAAGCTAAGGTGTTGACAGGGTCATGCTTCCTCTGAAGGCTCTAGGGAAGAATTCTTTCTTGCCTCTTCCTAGCTTCTGGTGACTGCTGGTAACCATTGATGTTCTTTGGCTTGTAGGGGCATCACTCCAATCTCGGCCTCTGTCTTCACATAGCCTTCTTTCCTGTGTGTCTCAGTGTCTCTTCTCCTTTCGAGGACATTATATTTAGAGTCATTATATCTGGAGTCCACTCTAATTCAGTATGACCTCATCTTAATTTGATTGCATCTGCAAGGGCACTATTTCCAAATAAGGTCACGCACATCACAGGTTTCAGATGTACATAAATTTTGGGGAAACACTATTCAGCCTGGTACATACAGGAGGTTAGCAAGCCTGATGCGAGTAGAGTCTTGCTTTATGGAGTGAGATGTACATGAAGAAGCCATGAAGATGAGACATCTTATAAAGAGATAGGCCACATGGAGGAAAAATGAGTGCATTTCAGGCAACAGTGAACACCAAGTATCCAGATATGTGAAAGAAATCTTCTTGGACATTTCAAGCTTATCCCAGTCACCAACTAAAAAAAGCTGAATGAGAGTGCCCGGTTGACACTATTTAGAGCAGAAGAACTGCCCAGTCAACACACAGAATCATGAGAAATAGTAAATTGCTGTTTTATACCACTAAGTTTTGAGGTATCTTACACAGCAATAGATAACTGAAATGGTGGGCAACATTAATAACTGAATTAGCATACTACATATTGCAAACTGATCCCAAGGCACCCAAATTGTTTGGAGACCTATAGACAAATGCTTGGCAAGTTATGGCCAAACACCAATTTGAGAAGTGTTTAAATGAGGAGAAGGGGTTGAACGTGTCTGGGGCTTTTCCTGCGAAAACGACTTTAGAAGGTGGGACAGTCAACCGAGCAAATGACATGAACTTTTCAGCCAGTCGAAATGTTCTCACAAAAGCTAGTGTTGAAATTTTTTAAAAAACTAACAAAAAACAAAACTTGAGGCAAAGTTATGCAACTTGTGGACTTGGATTGGATCTTAGTTCACACTGACCTGTTACTGAGAACATGTTTGTGATAACTGAGGTTGAACATATATTTTTATCTTTGCTTTGCAAATACCAAGTTCTAAGAACATAGATGCCTAATAACTTTGGAGCAGTCTTGTGACTTCCCACGTGGTAAAGTTCACCATGAGGAGTCCAGCTCCAGGCTGCACATGGCAGGCCTCCTGGGAAAAAGCTGCTCTCCCCACACCAGACTTGTTGCACCATCTGAAGGGTGTTGTAGCCAAGGACTCAGGCCTCCCGTGCTCTTATGCACATCTGCATTCCTAGACTAGGTGCCTTCATTAGAAGGTCTTCTTATCAATGAGCCCCTGGCTGAGGCCTCTCTCAGGTCTCTATTGAGAACACCTTATGTAGGAGATCTGAAGACATTTTTCTTCACTCTGACTCATTATTCAGTGCTTTCCCACTATTAGCCTTTCTCCTTCTACCTCCCCTGAGCCTATCGGGTCCATAAATTGGTAGAAGTTCAGGGATTCCTTACCAGTGAGATGATTCATCTATTCTGCACTGATACATCTGACCATCTCTCTGTGCTATCCCATGGAGAAAAATGGAGTGCTGGGGCAGCCTGTATACTCAGAGTTGAATTGTGTCCCCCCAAAACTCATATGTTGAAGTCCTAACCCCTAATACCTGAGAATGTGACCTTATTTGTAGAAAAGATTTTTTAAAAGATAACCAGGTTAAAATGAAGTCATTACAGTGTGCCCTCTTCTAATATTACTGACATCCTTACAAAAAGGGAAAATTTGGACACACTCACACAGGGAGAACACCATGTGAAAATGAAGGCAAAGATCAGGGTGATGTGTCTACGAGCCAAGGAACGCCAAAGATTGCCGGCAAAGCATAAGAAGAGAAAGGCCTGGAATAGATCTTCCCTTTACAGCCCGCAGAGGCAACCAACTCTGCCAACACAAACTTGGACTTCTGCTTTCCAGAGCCATGAGACAAAAAAATTCTGTTGTTCAAGCCACCCAGTTTGTGGTATTTCATTATAACAGTCCTAGCAAACTTACACGTAAACTTTCTGGCTTCCTGCTTATACTATGATGGTAAATGAATAAAGTCTTGTTACTTTTATTTTAGTTTATTGTTCTTCTTGACCACCTTCACACCTGGCAGCTCAGCACTCTCCAACTCAGATCTTGACCTGTCTGACTGCACAGGGCTGCTATCCAGGAATCATTGCATCTGCCAGTGCATGAGGTCCACAATGCCAGGAGCAAGCAGAGTGGCTGCAGTCAGAGAACGGGCTTCCTCTGAGCTACATGACACAGTTAATGTGGCTGCCTCTTGGCCTGCTTGCTTATATGAGGGCATTTCAAAAAGGTCATGAGAAGATTCATATGATCTTTCAACTCTATTTTTCCACGAACTTTTTGAAGTGCCCTCATAGAAATTTGTACACTTGTCAGAATTGTGTCAAACACTTCTTTTCACTGTAACATATTACTTGCTAAGGAGGCTGTAACAGGAGGAGGATGTGGTAGGGGGAAATATATAATCCTCACTCTCTGACTCCAGAAGCTACCTGAATATTTACAATAAGAAACTGTGAATTGCTGAATAGTCAAATTAGCTTAGGTCAGTTGACAAACTTTGCATTTAAACATTTTTATCCGTACAAGTTGAGTATCTGTCATCCAAAACGCTTGGGACCAGAAGTGTTTTGGATTTCAGACATTTTTTTTTTTGATTTTGGAATACTGACAGAATACATACCAGTTGAGCATCTCTAATCCAAAAATCCAAAATCCTAAATGCTTCATTTCCTTTGAGCTACATGCTAGAAAGTTTTGGATTTCAGAGTATTTCAGATTTTGTATTTTCAGATTAGGGATGTTCAACCTGGTATGATTTATTTCTCCTCAAATATCTTTCCTCAAAAATTAATAACCATTCAGTTGTAATTTGCATAATCTTTTATTTCTTTAGGCTTCTGTCTCTGAAATCCTTTTCAACCTCTTGTGAGATCTCCTAGAGGTTCACACTCCCACCTCTGAAAATCACCATATTTATAAGATTCCTATAAGAGTTTAGAAGAGACATTATTTCTGTAATCAACCTCTTTTGTGGGATTTCCTTACAAGTAAGAAACCTCAACAATGTGTTACTGACACTTTCTTAGGGTCAATCAAAGTACTTGGATTTTAGTTCTTGCTTTACCACTATGACCTTATACAAGCTAATTATAAACATTGCTCATTTTAAAAACAAGCTACACCTAATTTTTGTTCGCCTTTTTTTTTTTTTTTTCCAAATTGCAATATTGTTTATAAACCTATTTAAAGCTGGGGAGTAAATGGACCTGGTATGATGTTTTGATTTTAAAATTAAGGTCACTGAGACACAGCTTAGGTGACCTTACGCAAACCACACAACTGTGGTAGATCTGGGATCCAAACCCAGGCCTTGAGTATGTTAAAACGTACTCTCAGATTTCTTCCAGATATATAATTGTACAATTCAATAAATGAAGGTTTATTAATCCAAAAAAAATTGGATGGCAATATTTTGCCAAGCTTGGCTCTCTCCTGAAAATGGAATGAATAAGAACGGTATAAGGACAAGTCATGTATAATAGTCAGCAGGAAGAACAGAATGTTTATATGACATATTACTTCTAATGGGATAATATTTTGTATTTATACATACTGGGATATGAAAAGTGAGGGAAAAGACAGTGATTCTAAAGGAACAAATAGAAAAAGTCTCCCCTTTTCTTTAGTTTCCCTCTTTTTCAAAGTGACTCTAAATCAAATCCTAATATAATGAACATGATTATACCATTCTATAACAAAACAAATGTCCAAGCTCCCATTGACATGACACTAATATCAAGAAATTTTAAATACAGCAAGTTCCTGGTACACAACAGGAGAACTGATAATCTCTTGGAGTTATTTCCAACAAAATTTGACCAATAGATAAATATATTCCCCAGCATTCCAAAAATCAAAGCAATAAATGATGATAATTAAATTCCAACCACTACTAGGAGCACTTAAGATTAATAGTAAAACAACTGCTTTAAATCATGTAGCTATCTACCATCAAAGATAACCCGTGAATTTTAGAAAATTATTTATAGCCAAGTCTAAATGGCAAATCAAATGATATCACCTACCCATATGAATACCAACTGAAAGTTTCAGGAAGAACACTGAATTAAATTGAATTCTTTTTTTTTTTTTTTGCTTGTACTGTATAAACTTCTGGCATGATATCCAAAAAAATCATTGCCACGGCCAATGTTAAGAAGCATTTTCCTTATGTTTTCCTTTAGGAGTTTTACTCTTTCAGGTCTTATGTCAGGTCTTTAATCCATTTTGATTTTTTCATGTGTGCTGTAAGATAAGGGATCGGTTTCATTTTTTTTTTTTTTTTAATCAATAGGGATATCCAGTTTTCCCAGAACCATTTATTGAAAAGACTATCTTTTCTCCATTGTGTCTTGGTGGGCTAGTCAAAAGTTAGTTGACTGTACATGCTCAGGTTTATTTCTGAGCTCTCTATTCTGTTCACTTGTTCTATCTGTCTATTTTTGTGCTAGTGCCATACTGTTTTGATTACTACATACTTGTAATATAATTTGAAATAAAGAAGTGGGATACCTCCAATTTTGTTTTTCTTCTTTCTCAAAATTGCTTTGCTATTTGGTGTCTTTCATGGTTCCATACAAATTTTGGAATTGCTTTTAATTTGTATATCACTTTGGTTAAATTGGACTACTTCAAACAAAATCTTCTGCACAGCAAAGGAAACAAACAACAAAATGAAAAGGTAGACTACCGACTGGGAATGAGTATTTGTAAACCATCTATCTATCTGACATGGGATTAATGTCCAAAATATATAAGAAAGTCACAAAACTCAACAGAAAAAAAAAAAGTAAAAAGTGGGAAAATGATCTGAACAGACATTTCTCCAAAGATTGCATACCAATGGGCAACGGGTATATGAAAATGTGCTCAAAGTCACTAATCATCAGGGAAATGCAAATCAAAACCTCACACCTGTTAAAAATGACTATTATCAATAAGAGAACAGATGATAATTGTTGGCAAGGACGTGGAGAAAAGAGAACCCTTGTATACTGTTGGTAGGAATATAAATTGGTACAGCCACTATAGAAAACAGTATGTATGATCCTCAAAATCTTAAAATGGACTCAGCAATCCTTTTTCTGGGTATATACCCAAAAGAATAAAATCAGCACCTCATAGCAATATCCACACTCCCACATTCATTGCAGAATTATTCATGATAGCCAAGATATGAAAATAATGTAGTGCCATCAAAAGATGAATGTATAAAGAAATTGTGTATATACATTTATGAACATATGTGTGCACAAATACAAAATACGTATATATAATGGAATATTATTCATCCTTAAAAATAAGAAAAAAATACTGCTATTTGTGACAATATGGATGCATCTGGACAACATTATGTTAATTGAAACAAGATAGACACAAAAAGACTAATACTGTATGATCTCACTTCTATGAAAGAATTGTTTGAATGAGTCAAATAAATAGAAACAACATAATGGTGGTTACCGGGGTCAGGCAGGGGAAGGAAATAAGGAGAATTAGGTGAAAGGGTACAAATTTGCAGTTAGGTAGAATAGTTGAGTCAAGAGGTGTAATGTACAGCACGAAGACTATGGTTAATAATATTGTACTGTATACTGTAAATTTGCTGAGAGAGTACATTTTAGGTGTTTTTACCATAAAAAAGGTAGCCATGGAAAGTTATGGATATGTTAATGTTTGACTAAGGCAATTATTTCACTAGGTATATGTATATCAATACATGTTGTACTCTATAAATATATACAATAAAATAAATTTTAAAAAGAATGAACTGTTTCTACTCATTAGTGTTGAGGAGCCCAACTCCAGACCAAACTCCTAGTGTGATCTTTCAGGCCCAGCCATAAGCAATTACAAGGATTTGTGTGGTAGGGTGATGGGGGCAAAGCTACCCTCCCCCTTACCAGACTTGGCACAGTCAATACATCACAACTGCTTTGGTCTGAATATTTGTGTCCCCTCAAAATGTGAATGTTGAAATCCTCACTCCCATGATGATGGTTTTAAGAGGTGGGGCCTTTGGGAGATGATTAGGTCATGAGGGTACAGCCTTCATTCATGGGATTAGAGCTTTTATAAATGAGGCCCCAAAGAGATCTCTCATCCTTTCCACCATGTGGGACACAGCAAAAACCAAAAAGTGGTCCCTCTCCAGCCACAAAATCTACGTTGATCTTGGACTTCCCAGCCTCCAGAATTGTGAGAAATAAATTTCTGTTGTTTATAAGTCTCCCAGCCTATGGTATTTTGTTATAGCAGCCAGAACTCCCTTTCTCAGTGGAGGTGCAGTCAAGGACTCAGGCTCTCCTGCCACAGCCATGCTTATATCTGCATTCCTAGCCTTGGTGCCTTCATTCAGAGACCTCCTTCTCAGGAGCTTCAGCTAACGCATTTCCCAGGTACCCCCCCAGAGAGACATCCTTATTGAGGGGTCTTGACTGAGGCACTCTACCCCACTCTGACTCAATACTCTCTGACTCCTACCCTGCCCCCTCTCCCTGCCCCCAGCAACCTGCCTCCAGAGAAAAAAAGAAGCTTTTTTTCAGGGCTACTCACAATGAGATAATTACCCCTGTTTGTCCTGCATGTTATCTAACCCTCGCCCAGTGCCATTCTGTGCGGGGAAAAGAAACATTGTGGAGCTAACATGTGTTCTTTTTTCTCTTGCCTGCATTGTCGTAAAATATGAATGTAGGCTTGATTGTTATTTTCAGTTTGGCTCCTTGTCCTGGTTGACAATTGACTACCTTAACACCAGGTATATTGACAGATTGCTGTAGGGAACATAGTGGTCAGTCGAGCACAATGACATTCTGAAAGAGGAAACTGCCTGAGGATCCCATGAGACACTATTTGGGAGTGCTAGAAAATTGTTTGCAAGACAGTGAGGCAGTTCACCAATGGATCTTGGTGAATGCTATGGATTGTTTACAGAAACCTTTTGGTTGTGAGTGGAAACATTGGTCCTTCTCTTTAGCCCCCAACTTTATTTATTCATCCATTGATAGACACTTGGGTTGTTTCCACCTCTTGGCTATTGTGAATATTGCTGCAATGAACAAGGGTGTTCAAATATCTCTTCAAAATCCTGCTTTTAATTCTTATGGATATATATCCAGAAGTGGGATTGCTGGATCATATGGTAGTTCTATTTTTAATTCTTTGAATAACCTCCACACTGTTTTCCAGAGTTGCAGTACAATTTTACATTCCCACCAAAAGCACAAGAGGGTTTTATTTTCTTCACATGCTTGCCAATATTTTCACTTTTTGTTTTGTTATTTTATTTTTTGGTTTTTATAGTGGCAATCCTAATGAGCATATGGTGATAGCTTCTTGTGGTTTTGATTCGTATTTCCTTGGTGTGATTACTTTGTTGGCCATTTATATGCCTACATTGGAGAAATGTTCATTCAAAGTCTTTGACCATTTTTTAGTCACGTTATTTGGGTTTTTTGTTGTCGTTGAGTTGAGTTTTAGGAGATTTTTTTTATGTATTCTGGATATTAACCTCTTATCAGATACATGGTTTTCTTCCATTCTGTAGGTTACCTTTTCACTCTGTTGAATGTTTCCTTTGATACACAAAAGTTTTTAAGTTTGATACAGTCCGATTTGTCTATTTTTGCTTTTGTTGCCCGTGCTGTTGGTTGTCATATCCCTAGATTTGTTTTGCATTTGAGTTTCTGGTGCCACAACTCAGATTGAGATTGAATTTATCTACAGAACCCTGCCACCGTTGCCCAGGTAACAGTGCCTGAGAGTCTTTTGAGCTTCTCTCTTCATCAGCCATTTGGGGATTCTTCAGTAAGTTCTTCATAACCAGTGCTACAGAATCCTTATGTTTTAAAGCACAGTAAGAATTACTTTAATTATTTTGGGCAAAAAGACTTTTCTTTGGCCCTTCCGTAAGACCTCTTCTGTTTTTTCTTTGCTCCAATGTTGAGGATTATGGAAGGAAATCTCCTTGGCTCCTCAGGCAAGGACTGCATGAGGAAATAATCAAGTGGGACTCTCTCCCAGCTCCTATAAAGTCCGTCCCTTAGTGTAATTGGCTGCTAGTCCCATTGGTAATTCTCACTCTACTGGGTGCCTTTCATCCTCTTTTCCCACTGGCTATACTATCAGTAATTTGGTTTAATATCTCCATATGTGGCACAATTTCATTAAGAGTAATTTGGAACTGTGATAGTCTCTCTGGGGTTTTTCTCTGAGACACCCAAGCATCCAAAATTACCTGTAAACAACGGGTTGCTTCTTTCTTTTGGTGAGAAAACTGAAAACTAAATTTCTCAGTTAAAGTTTAATCATGCCATTCAGCTATCTCAGTCTACCTTATCTGAGGCGGTTCAATCTCTCAAGGATCATTTGTCCCCCTCAAATGGCATTTGTTCACCTACTCTAACCTTAGTGTCACTTCTACTTTCCTCCTTTCCCTCTTATTATCCCTCAGCTCTTCCAAGCCCATTCCTGCCACCCACAAGTCCCAACTCTTTTTATATTTACATACTCGCACCAAACCAAAGTCTAGATTGCTGTTCCCCCAGTTTCTTACATTTACTCAAGACTTTGGTCCTATGTCCCTAGTTCTCAGTATCCAAGGACAGGAAGCTGCAGGATTTCAATTGCTTTCCTGCATTCAACACGTAATTTTTAAGCATTGGTATGGATCTGACTTATATGCTCTGATCCAAGAAAGAACAGAGAGAAATTTTTTACACAATTTAGGTTAATGTTAGAAGCATATTTCTCCAGGGTATCTAGATCGTTACCAATTTGTCCAACTCCTCATTGGACCTAGAAATGCCTCCCTATGGTTTGAGAAGTCTAAATGGTTCAAAATTAACGAAGATTTACAAGTAAACCAAAATACATCCAGGGTTTATCGTAGAGCTAAGGAAATCACAGAAAAAAAATTTAGATTCTAATCCCATGGCCTTCTCGTCTAAAATCAACTTGTCAAAGATACAAGGATGTAGACAGCAAGGAGATTAATCTATTTCTGAACACAGGCTCCACTTAGAAAACATCTGGAAAAATTATTCAGGCCTAACCCTAAATGAACAGCATGACATCTGCTTTATTTACCAGTTTTGTTAATGAGATCCATGCTAAACTGAGAGAGATTATTTGAAAACATCATATTATTTGTCAAAATCTCCCTCTCTCTGATATCTATGCTTTAGCACAATAACATGAAGATGCTAAATCTACACAATGTAAATCAATGGCTCTCCAACTGAATCAACTAAAAGGAAATCATCCATTCAAGCCACCCTCAGTTTCCCTAAAAACTTCTATAGACTGGTATACCTGTAGATATTACAAGGAAAAGGGACATTTAGCTGAAGTTTTTCCAAAAATAAAAAATAATCCAACTAACTGCAGTCTTAATGAGTCCTCTCCAGAGATCTGCTCTTGTCTGTCCCCAGATAACATTGAATACACAGGGTAAAATAATACCAGTCAATGGGTACACTACAACCTTTCTCTTAGACACTGAAGTCATCTACTCAACCATCAGCACCTCACATTTCCCACTATAAGCCCTGGGAGTACTCAAATCATCTCAATGATTGGGTTAGATTTACCATAATTTTCCCTTTTCTCATCTTCTTTTTGTGTATCGTGGACCCCATGATTCCCAACATAGCTTGTTTTGTTAAATTCCACAACCCCTATTAATCTATTAGAAAAAGATTTGCTTGGAATGTTATATTAATATTTTATGTTTGCAGAAAGACTAACTTTTGAAGTCTTAAACTCCTCCCCCTGCTCACCTTTGCCCTCTAATAACTCTGACACTTCATTCCAGTTTGCTTCACACACACACACACACACACACACACACACACACACACACACACACACACTTCCCTAAGCCCTTGACAATCTCCACATTCAGAACACGTTCATCCACATTCCTGAGTCTACTTGAGCTACAGGATAATAGACATAGGACTTATTTGTAAAACCAAGTTCCTAAAAATGGAAATAGACACTACTACACCCCCTCCTTAAACTACTAAGGTATCCTTATAACCCAAAGCAATTGAATGTCTTAGACCTATTAAAGGACTCCCTCCTAGCCACCCCCCATTTTCCCTGTGCAAAAGCCTAATGGGAAAATATATTATTTAGTCCAAGACCTGTGGGCCAAAAATCAAATAGTAAAAACTAGGTTCCCATAAGTCCCAAATACTAATACCATCCTCATATCTATGTCCCTGATACTGTCCACTTTTGCTGACTTGTATTCTGCCTTCTTCAGTATACCCCTCCGCCCTGATTCCCAGTACCTGTTTTCCTTCACCTGGGAAAATCAACAATACAATTGGATTGTTATGTCTCAGGGATTTCCAGAAGCCCCCACTTATTTTTTTCTGAAGATTAAATGCAAATATAATGGAGTTGGTTTTCCCTTGTAATTCAACTCTCATTGAATATGTAGATGAACTTCTTTGCTCTAGCACATTCTGTAACTTATTTTATTTCCACTTTTTTATTATCGTAAAATACATGTAATATAAAATTTACCATTTCAATCATTTTTAAGTATACAGCTCGGTGGTATTAAATACATTCATAATGTTGTACAACTATCACCATCGTCCATCTCCATAACTCTTTTAATCTTTTAAAACTTAAACTCTATACACATTAAACAATAGCTCTGTATTCTTCCCTCCTCCTAGCCCCCAGAAACAAGCTTTATATTTTCTGTTTCTATGATTTTGAAAATTCTAATTACCTCATATAATTGAGAACATACAGGACTTGTCTTTTTGTTACTGGCTTATTTCATTTAGCATAATGTCCTCCAGGTTCATCCATGTTATCACAAATGACAGGAGTTCCTTTCTTTCTAAGGCTGAATAATATTCCATTGTATGTATATACCATATTTTGCTTATCCATTCATCTGTCAATAGACCCTTGGGTTGCTTCCACAGTTTGTTGTGTATAATGCTGCTATAAACATTGGTGTATAAATATCTCTGAGATATTTGCTTCTAATTATTTTAAATACATACCAAGAAGTGAAATTGCTGGATTATATGGTAATTCTCATTCTATAATTTATTCATAGATAACCAATACCTATTAGCTCTGACTAAAAAGGGACATAAGGTTTCCAGAGACAAAATACAACTTTGACATCCCAAGTTCGTTATCTAAGACATGACATCTTCCTTGAAGGAAATACTTTGTCCCCACAGCACATCAAAATCTTTTTCAGTTAGATGTGAAGAAAGGGGAACTCTTATATGTTATTTTGTTTTGTTTACATTGAGAGTAAGTTTCAAGTAAATAATTCTCTTTTTTTGACAGGTTTTTTAGTGAAACAATTGAGTATACATATTTTTCAGGTGCAGATATGAATATCAATACCTGTATAAAATATGGGGTGATCAAATCAGGGTAAGTAGTATACTCATGTTTTGAAAATGTAATCAGTCTTTGTGACCCTTAACCAATTTCTTGCTACCCCCTCTCCCTATACGTTGTTGGTAGAAATGTAAATTAGTACAGCCACTATGGAAAAAAGTATGGAGGTTTCTGAAAGAACTACAGATAGAACTACCATACAACCCCACTACTAGGTATATTCCCAAAGGAATGGAAACCATAATGTTGAAAGGATGTATGCACTCCCATGTTAGTTGCAGCTTTATTTACAATAGCCAAGATATGGAACCAACCTAAATGTCCATCGGCAGATGAGTGGATAAGGAAAATGTGGTATATATACACAATGGAATACCACTCTGCCATTAAAAATAATGAAATACTGCCATTTGCAGCAACATGGATGAACCTAGAGAAAATCATGTTAAGTGAAATAAGCCAGGCGCAGAAAGAGAAATACCACATGTTCTCACTCATATGTGACAGCTAAAAAAGTTGATCTCATAGAAGTAGAGAGTAGAATAGTGGTTACTAATGACTGGTAAGGGGAGGGTGGAGGGGGATTGATAGAGGGTGGTCAGTAGATACAAAATTGTAGAGAGACAGGAAGAATAAGATCCAGTGTTCTATATCAATATAGGAGACTACAGTCAGCAACAAATGACTGTGTATCTTTGAGTAGTTAGTTGACAGGATGTTAAACATTCCCAACACAAAGAGGTGACAAATGTTTGAGGTGATGAATATGCTAAGCACCCTGATATGATAACCACACACTGTATAAATGTACCCAAATATCACATTGTACTCCATAAGTGTGTACAATTATCATGGGTCAATTAAGAAAAAATAAATTTAAAAAAATACCTCTGTTGATTATCTTTTATCTGAAATGAGGAGACAACTCTGGGTTTTTTTCAGAATTGGTTAGCAATTGTACGATGTGGATTCCTAATTTCTGTGCTATAACACCCTCTGTACCTCAGAAATAAAAGGTTTCCAGGCAGGATATGCCATTACAAAATTTCACAACCCTAGAGTATATGAGCCTCTACTGATATAAAATCAGCTGAAACAGTGAAACACCTGGCTCTCTCAAGAGCTTGCACTTTAGCCCATGACAGGAGTTAACACCTATATAGATAATATACTTTTGGAATAGTATATGACTTTGGTATGTTATGGAAAGCCAAGGGATTTATGACTGCACCTGGAACACCAATTAAAAATGGGAAACAGGTGGCTGACCTCCTAGAGGCCTTATTATTTCAAGAGGTGGCCTTATTCAAAATTGAAGCTCACATGCAAAATGAAACGTCTGAGGTGAGGGGAAATTCATTAGTTGATAAATATGCTAAGCTAGCAATTTATAAATCTGTCCCAATCCCACTACAATCAGACAAGATATTAAAATCTAGCCTGCTTACCACCTCATCCTCTAACGAAGGATAGAACTCTCTTAGTTAATGATCCCAGAAAATGAAAAGGCCAATTGGAAGCAAAATGTATGTTTTATTCACTCAAATGAGCTCTGGAGACACCTAAACAGCCACTTGTCTCTCCTCAGTCATTTGCTCAAAATTTATTCTATGACCTTCACAAGATTATACATCATGGGGTCAAAAACAAAACAAAACAAAACAAAATAGAAATCAATTTCTCTGCTGACTTTAGAGATGAAACTTTACTCCTTACTTGGAACAAGTGGTATTCTCCTATCCCATCTTACAAAACCATATTCTTGGAAAACTGTAAAGGTGAAACAAGGAAAAGAGCCACCTCCCACAGCTTTCTCCACTGGCAATTAGATATTAATCAGCTACCTACATCTCATGGCTGTGCATATGCCCTTACCATTGTTTCCATATTCTCTCATTGGCTAGAAGCTCTCCTTATAAAAAGGCCACCACTACTACCATTAAGGTTATATTAGAGCAAATTTTCCAAACCTGGGGAATATCATTTGCCTTTTCAAGTGACCAGGAATCCAGTTCACCAGTAAAGTCATCCAGAAATCTGAGTCCTTCTTTGTCTTCGGTAGTGGATTGAATTATGTCCCCCCAAAACTCAATGAAGCTTGAATTGTATCCCCTAGGTTTTACGTATTAGAAACTTACCCCCCGGGCCGGCCCGGAGGTGCACTGCTACAGTGCGCCGCTTGGGAGCACGGCGGCGCTCCCGCCGAGAGTTCAGATCCCACATACAGACCGGCCGCTCACTGGCTGAGCGAGGTGCGGGCACAACACCGAGGGTTGCGATCCTGTTGCCATCCTGGTCTGGTACGGGCGCGATACTGAGGGTTGCGATCCGTTGCCGGTCACGAAAAAAGACAAAAAGGAGAAAAAAAAAAAAAAAAAAGAAAGAAACTTACCCCCCACTGTGACTGTTAACAGGGAGGGAAATCCTATTATGATAATAGGGGATTTGAAGAGGCGGGCCTTGAATAAAGGGGCCTTGAAGAGGCGACTGGGTTGTAGGACCATGCAGTAATGAATGGAATAAAAATGGTGGTGAGGGGCATGGTTCTGAGGGCTTTAGAAGAAGAGGAGCGTCTGTCTTTCTCTCTCTGCTCTCTCTGCTTCCACCATCTTGCAAAGTAAGACCCCCGGGTCACTGTCACTATCACCAGGTGGACTTTGGACACTCCAGCCTCAGAAACTGTAAGCAATAAATGTTGTTTTTCTTTATAAATCACTCAGTTTCAGGTATTTTGTTACAAGCAACATAGACTAATACGTCCCCTAATTACAATGCCCTTCCTATCCCCATCATCTGGAATAACTGAGCTAGTAAACACCCTATTAAACTACAACTTGCAAAACTCTCAGAGGAAAACATCACAAAAAATGGTGGAGCAGGAAGCCCTAGGAGTCAATCCTTGCACTGAAACAACCATTAAACTGAAAAAAAAAAAAAAAAGAAAGAAAGAAAGAAAGAAAGAAAAAAGAAAAAAAAAATACCCTACCAGAATCACCTATTTCAGAACTCTGAAGCCTAATTGGACACTTATAGCAAATAGGGATATGCTTAATGAAGGGACAACCTGCAGATCTTGGGTAAGATAGCAGCATGCACAAACCAGTTACCACTCCCCCATTCACTTCACCTTAGCTGTGGGATTAAGAAGCCCATATTTTTGGAGAGGCTGACTAGCATGAGAGCAGGTAATAAGAACACTGTCCTACAAAAATTTGGAGATGTGTTTTGATAGGTCTGGTGGTTCTCTGAGGAGCCTTTGTTTTGGCCGTCCAGCTGAAGTGGCTTCCCATGGACATTTAAAATGTGAATGTACTAAATGCCACTAAATTGTACACTTTAAAATACTTAAAATGACAAATTTTATGTTACATTTATTTTCCACCCAAAAAATGTTTTTAGTCCTTTTTATAGCCATGTCATGATGTACTTTGAGTTTTTTTACTCGACAAAAGCTTTCTTAACTGTTAGTAGACAGTAAATTTTTTAAAGAGAATATGTAGCTGCCCTGAACCGGCACTGAACAGGTAAGCCTGCCAGAGCCAGCCAGACAACGGAACCACGATGTTCCACACAGTCACCCCACCCACCCACCTTGGGCCCAGGTGGGGGGGGAGATCCAGACCCCACTCTGCCTCCCAGAACTGGCACCATGCAGGTGAGCCCACAGCACCAGCCAGCCAGTGGAACCATGTGGCTCCATGTGGCCCCTCATCCTGCCTCACACCTAGGGGGGAACACCAGCCTATGGATCCAACCCACCAAGTTTGGCCAGGCAGAACTCCACGTGTTAGGGACTCATTCTAGGACCACAGAGTCTAAAACAGAAACCAAGTTGGTTTAATGTAACCACCACACTTACTGTCAAGTAAGCCAGTTCAGACCTGCAGAAGCAAACAAGGCCACTCCACAGCCAACCTCAGTGTAATAGAAGCAGCAGCCCCCCTACTAAATGACCAAGCATCAATGAAAAAACACTAGAACTACAAACAATAAAGAAGAAATGACACCACCGAAACGATACAGTAATGCCCCAAAGTCAGAGTCCATGGAACAAGGAATCCTTGAAATGTCTGAAAAAGAATTTCGAGTAATGATCTTAAGAAAACTTGAAGAAATAAAGGAAGACTCAATTAGAGAACACAATGAAACAAGAAAAAACATCCAGAATATGAAGGAGGAAATCTACAAAGATATTAATACCATAAAAAAGAGTGTAGGAGAACTTCTAGAAATGAAAGACTCACACAACGAAATAAAAAACATGACTGAGAGCTTGAGCAGCAGGGGAGAGCAAGCAGAAGAAAGAATTTCAGAGCTTGAAGATGGTGTTTTTGAAATAACTCAGGCAGACAAAAAAAAGGAAAAAAAAATTTAAAATAATGAGGAAAACCTAAGAGTGACAGCAGACAACCTCAAGCACTCTAACATCCAAATTGTGGGTATTCCTGAAGGACAGGAGAAGGGAAAAGGTATTGAAAACCTACTCAAGGAAATAGTAACAGAAAACCTCCCAGGTGTAGAGCAAGATACAGTTCTTCAGATACAGGAAGCTCAAAGGTCCCCAAACAGATTCAACCCAAAAAAAATCCTCCCCAAGACATATTACAGCTAAATTTGCAACGCTCAAAGACAAAGAGAGAATTTTACAAGCAGCAAGAGAAAGGTGTCTGGTCTCTTATAGGGGAACCCACATCAAACTAACAGCAGACTTCTCAACCCAAACCCTACAGGCCAGAATAAAGTGGAACGATAGATTCAAAATACTAAAAGAAAAAAACTTCCAGACAAGATTCTTTACCCAGCAAGGCTCTCCTTCAGAAATGAGGGAAAAATAGTGTATTTCAAAGACAAACAAAAGTTGTGCAAGTTCACCACCACATGACCAGCCCTGCATGAAATTCTCAAGGGAGTCATTCACTTGGATTCTGAATAATAGTGACCATCATCACACACACACAAGAAAGATCAAAACCCACAGTAAAAACAAAAATGCCAGCAAGAAAGAGAAAGAAGCTAAACCATTTTGCCTTAAATCCCCAACGCACACTGAAGAATAGAAATAAAAGGGGAAATAATGATAAAAAGATATTTAAACCACAGAAATAGCAATTAAATTACAGGAATTAAATGACATTTCTGAATAACTACTCTAAATGTGAATGGACTAAACTCCCCATTCAAAAGACACAGACTAACTTACTGGATTAAAAAGATAGGCCCAAGTATATGCTGTCTTCAAGAGACCCACCTCACCTGTAAAGAAACTCATAGACTAAAAGCAAAGGGATGGAAAAAGATATAACATGCAAATAGAAGCCAAAATGAGCAGGAGTAGCTATTCTTATATTGAATAAAATAGGCTTTAAACCAAAAAACATTAAAAAAGACAAAGAAAGCCATTATACAATGATAAAGGGAACTATCCAGCTAGAAGACATAACAGTCATAAACACATATACACCCAGTACCCGAGCACCTAGATATATCAATCTAACACTCTTAGACACAAAGAAGGAGATAGGACCTAATACATTAATAGTGGGTGATCTGAATACCACTCTCACAGTATGGAAAAGGACTTCCAGGCAACAAGTCAACAAAGAGACACAGGAATTAATCTACACCCTGGACCAACTGGACTTGGCAGATATATACAGAACATTTCAACTGACAGCTAAAAAACACATTTTCTTCTCATCCGCTCATGGTACATTCTCCAGGATAGACCAGATATTAGGTCACAAATCTAGTCTCAGCACATTTGTAAAAATTGAAATCATTCCAACAACCTTTTCAAACCACAATGGAATAACACTTTAGATAAACAGTAAGCAAATTGCTGGAAGATATGCAAATACATGGAAGATAAATAATAGGATCCTGAATGACCTATAGGTCAAAGAAAAAATTAAACAAGAAATAAAAAAAAATTCTAGAAACTAATGAAAATAAAGATACATCACGCCAAATCTTGTGGGATACTGCAAAAGCAGTACTAAGAGGCAAATTTATCGCACTAAATGCTTACATAAAAAAAAATGGAAAGACTCCAGATAAACGACCTAATGCGACACCTCAAAAAACTTGGAAAAACAACAAAAATCCAAACCTAAAGGCAGTAGATGGAAAGAAATAATAAAGATCATAGCAGAACTAATGAAATAGAGACCCTCAAAACAATAGAAAAGATAACAAAACTAAAAGTTGGTTTTTGGAGAAGATAAACAAAATAGACACACCATTAGATAGATTAACAAAAAAAAAAAGAAGACCCAAATAACAAAAATCAGAAATGAAAAGGGAGACATTACAACTGATACCATAGAAATATGAAGAATCATTAGAGACTATTATAAACTGTATAACAACAAATTTGAAAACCTGGAAGACATGGATAAGTTTCTAGACACATATAAATTACCAAGACTGAACCAAGAAGAGATAGAAAACATGAACAGACCAATAGCAAGCAAGGAGATTGAAATGGTATTTAGCAATCTTCCAACAGAAAACAGCCCGGGTCTGGATGGCTTTACAGCTGAATTCTATCAAACTTTTAAAGAGGACTTAATACCCATTGTCATGAAACATTCCAAACAATTGCAAAGACTCTACTCTCACAAACTCATTCTATGAGGCCAACATAACATCGATACCCAAAACAGATACAGACACAACAAAAATAGAAAATTAGAGGCCAATATCCTTGATGAACCTAGATGCTAAAATCCTGAATGAAATATTAGCAATTAGAATGCAGCAACATATTAAAAAAATTACACTATAATCAAGTGTGAATCCTCCCAGGGATGCAAGGATGGCTCAACATACAAAAGTCAATAAATGTGATTCATCACATCAACAAGCTCAAGAACAAAGACCTTATGATAATCTCAAAAGATGCTGAAAAAGCATTTGACAAAATTCAACATTCCTTCATGATAATGACTCTCAACAAATTAGGTATAGATGGAAAATATCTTAACACAGTAAAAGCCATTTATGACAAGCCCACCACCAGTATTATTCTGCATGGGGAAAAATTGAAGGCCTTCCCATTAAGGACAGGAACAAGACAAGGATGTCCACTCTCACCACTTCTATTCAACATAGTGCTGGAGGTACTAGCTAGAGCAATCAGGCAAGAGAAATAAATAAACAGAATCCAGATTGGAAAAGATGAAGTCAACTTTCTCTATTTGCAGATGACATGATGCTATATATAGAAAAACCTAAAGATGCTATCAAAAAAATCCTAGAACTGCTTAATGACTTCAGTAATGTTGCAGGATACTAAATAAATGCCCAGAAATCAGTAGCATTTATATACTCAACTAATGAATTAACAAAAAGAGAAATAAAGAAAGTAAGCCCATTTACAATTGCCACCAAAAAAATACGATACCTAGGGATCAATTTAACCAAAGAGGTGAAAAACCTATACGATGAGAACTACAAACCACTTCTGAAGGAAATTGAAGAAGACACAAAAAGATGGAAATATTCCATGCTCTTGGATTGGAATAATTAACATTGTGAAAATGTCCATACTACCCAAAGCAATGCCCATCAAAATACCAGTGACATTCTTCACAGAAATGGAAAAAAAACAATCTTACCTTTCATATAAAAAACAAAAGACCCCGAATAACCAAAGCAATCCTGAGCAAAAGAAAAGGAAAAAAAAAAAAAAAAAAAAAAAAAAAACACTTCAAATTATACTACAAAGCTGTTGTAAACAAAACAGCATGGTACTTGTATAAAAATAGACAGTCAGACCAGTGGAGTAGAATAAAGAACCCAGAAATCAGTCCTCATGCTTATAGCCATCTGATATTAGACAAAGGCAACAAAAATCTACATTGGGGAAAAGATTGCCTCTTCAACAAGTGGTGGTGGGTAAACTGGATATCTATATGCATAAGAATGAAACTAGATATGCATCTCTCACCATACACTAAAATCAACTCAAAATGGATTAAAGACCTACGTATAAGACCCGGAACTATAACATTACTAAGGGAAAATATAGGTGAAACACTTCAGCAGTTAGGTCAGGGCACAGGCTTTATGAACATGAGCCCAAAAGAACACGCAGCAAAGGAAAATAATAAACGAATGGGACTATATCAAACTAAAAGATGTCTGTACAGCAAAAGAAACAAGCAACAGAGGGAAAAGACAACCTACAGAGTGGGAGAAAATTTTTGCCAACTATGCATCCGACAAGGGACTGATATCCAGAATATACATAGAACTCAAGTAATTATACAGTAAAAAAAAAAAAAAAAAAAAAGACCGAATTAAAAACTGAGCAAAGGAGCTGAATAGACATTTTTCAAAGGAAGACATACGAATGACCATCAGATACATGAAAAAATGTTCAACATCACTAGTCATCAGGGAATTGCAAATTAAAACCACATTGAGATACCACCTCACTCCAGTTAGACTGGCTATGATCAAAAAGATGGTGAATAACAAATGCTGGCAAGGGTGTGGAGAGAAGGGAATACTCCTGCACTCTTGGTGGGACTGTAAATTAGTACAACCACTTTGGAAAACAATTAGGTTTCTCAAACAACTACAGATAGAACTTGCATGTGATCCAGCAATCCCTCTTCTGGGTATATATCCAGATGAACGGAAATCATCATGTCGAAGAGATACCTGCACTCCCATGTTTATTGCAGCTCTGTTTACAATAGCCAAGATATGGAACCTACCTAAATGTCCATTAATAGATGAACGGATAAGGAAACTGTGGTATATATACACTATGGAGTACACCTGTGCCATAAAAAAGAATGAAATACTCCCATTTTCAACAACATGGATGAACCTGGAGAAACTTATGTTGAGTGAAGCAAGCAAAACACAGAGGGATAAATACCTCATGTGCTCACTCATATGGGGGAGCTGAGAGAGAAAGGAATGCAAGAAAGAAAGACCACAGTAGTGCCATGATCCAACAGAGGGAGGGAACATTCCTGGGGCTACAAATTGAAGTTAAGGGGAGAGGGGGAGGGGGAGGGAGGTTGGGGGATAATTGGAAGGGGACAAAGGATACAAAAATAACTTCTGGTAATGTGTATGTCCCCAGTATGAATCTGACCCCCACATCATGGGCAGGAGGGGGAACAATCAGCTTTGTATCTCATGAATATTTGAAATAAATAAAGAGGCTATATTGGGAAAAAAAAAAAAAGAGGATATGTAGGGTTTCCCTTTCTCCACATCTTCACCATTTGTTACTTTTTGTCTTTCTGATAACAGCCTTTCTAACTGGGGTGAACTGATACGTCATTATGCTTTTGGTTTGCATTTCCCTAATTAGTGATTTTGAGCAGTTATTTATATACCTGTTGTACGTTTGTGTGTCTTCTTTTGAGAAATGTCTATTCAGGCCTTTGGTCCATTTTTTAAATTAGATTATTTGGTTTTTTGCAGTTGAGTTCCTTATACATTCTGTACATTAGCTCCTTGCCGGGTGCATGGTTTGCCAATATTTTCTCCCATTCTGTATGTCGTCTCTTCACTCTGCTGATTGTTTCCTTTGCTCTGCAGAAGCTTTCTGGTTTTGTGTAGTCCACTGTCTATTTTTATTTTTGTTTCTTGTGCTTTTGAAGTCTTATTCCAAAAATCCTTGCCTAGTACAATATCATGCATCATTTTTTCTGTGTTTTCTTCTTGTAGTTTCATAGTTTCAGGTCTTACATTTATGTCTTTAATATATTTAGAATTCTTTTTTGTACGTGGTGAGAAATAGGGGTCTAGTTCTGCATGTGGATATCTAGTTTTTTCAGTACTATTGACTAAAGAGACTGTCCTTTCCCTAATGTGTATTCTAGGCACCTTTGTCAAAAATCTGCTGCCTGTAAATGCATGTATTTATTTCTGGGCTCTCTATTCTGTTCTGGGCTTTCTATTCTGTTTCTGTTTTTATACCAGCACCATGCTGTTTTGGTTAATATATCTTCATAGTATATTTTGAAGTCAGGTAGTATGAAGCCTCCAACTTTGTTCTTTTTGCTCGAGTGCCTTGGCAGTCTGTGGTCTTTTGTGGTTCCATACAGCGACCCTTATATGCTGTTGGTGCGAATGTAAATCAGTACAGCCATTATGGAAAACACTGGAGGTTTCTCAAAAAATTAAAAATAGAACTACCTTATCCAGTAATTCCACAACTGGATATATATCTAAAGGAAATGTCGATGAGACATCTGAACTCCCTGTTTATGTCAAAGAGATACCTGCACTCCCGTGTTTATTGCAGCACTATTTACAATAGCCAAAAGATGGAATCATCCTAAATGTCAATTAAGGGATGAATGGATAAAGAAAATGTGGTATGTACACAATGGAATACTATTCAGTTATAAAAAGGAATGAAATCCTGTCATTTGTGACAACATGGATGAACCTAGAGAACATTATTTTAAGTGAAATGAGCCAGTCACACAAAGACAAAAACTGCATAATCTCACTCCTATGTGGAATCTTAAAAAGTTATGCTCATAGAAGTTGAAAGTACAATAAAGGTTACCAGAGGCTGGCCAGGTAATGGGGGGAAAGGAATGGAGAAAGGTTGGTCAATGGGTACAAAGTTATGGTTAGACAGGAAGAATAAGTTCTTGTATTTTATTACATAGTAAGGTACCTATAGCTAATAATATTGTGCTGTATTTTAAGATAGTAAAGAGGATCTTGAATGTTATCACCACAAAGAAATGATAAACATTTAGGCAATACATATGCTAACTACCTGATTTGATCATTATATAATAAGTACATGTATTAAAGTATCATGCTGTACCCTATAAACATGTAAAATTATTATGTATCGATTATAAACAAAATAAAAAAGAGGATATGTGGCAAAGCCAGCACAAATAACCATGACTGGATGATATATTTGGCATCGTACAAAGAAATCAAATAATAAATGTAGACAAATGGTGAATGCTAAAACATTACACATAAGAACATTTGATATTAGGTCTGTCAGAAAATTCTGTCAGGACTAAGACCTTTGAAAAAATATATATGAGAATCAGATACCCAGCAAGCAATAAGAATTAATGTGTCTATGGTACTTTTGAATAAGACAACACAATAAAATGCAGTTATTAATATAGCCATTAGATTTTCACACTGGTTTCTGTGGAGAATATAGCCATCACTCTTCAAAGTATTTTGTCTGCATACCTATTTTTTGATGATGAAGAAAGAAACATTTATTTAATTCACATAAACATACACTACAGTAACAATCCAGGAGAAAAGGAATCAATTGATTTTCCGTATTGCATAGAAAGCTTCAGAAATGAAGTCTAGAGTGAGTAAAAAGAAAAAAAAAGTGAGACAAACAGAAGAAAAAGGAAAATTGGGGACCACAAATGAACCAATCCCTTGAATTCCAGCCTTCAAACCACCTTTTATAATGTTCACTTCCTCCCTAGCCCCTGAATTGGAACTATTTATTTTTATTAAACTGCATTGAGTAAGTCATAATTAATTCATGCCATCTGTATTATTACTATTTTCTAGTTTCACTGTTGATTCAGATTTTAACCAACAATCCATAATTATGAAGGTTTTATGATAATATTATGAAATTACATAAATCACTGTCATGTTTGTTATAAGCTGTAAAGTCAAGCAAGCCTGCAGAAACTTATGACTGCTCACTGATACCAATCACTTAAATGTGGCCATCAATCTGTGCTCAAGTCCAAAATTAGTCACACACTGAGCATGTTTAATTTGAGTACTGTGACATCCTCACACGGGGCTCTGGTATCTATGACTGGTGCAACAATCACCTGCCCAGAAATTCCTATGATATCATCAAGAGCCAATCAGGTGTGCTTTCTCTGATACCGATTTGATGTGAACCAGCCCCAAAGCAGAAGTATTTGACATTTTGGTCAGCTAGATCAGCCTTATTATAGTAAACTGTACAGCATTCATTAGGATTTTGAAATACCAGAAATAGCTGCTTATTCTTTTATTTCTATACACATGCAAAAAAAGATGTTGAACAAGTAAGTGTTTTGGTTAAATGGAAAGCACCAGAACTATATGGCAGCATGGATGTTTAAAGATAGAACATGAACAAATTGTATTAGACTTAAATTTAAATAAAATGCATTCAAAGGAGTCACTTGGTTGGCTGTGTTCTTACGGTACTCAGTACATTGTATTATTATAAGAACGTTATATTTCAATAATTTTCTTATCTTTATGATCCCAATATATACCACAGTGCCTGACAGGCAGTAGGTGGTTAATGTATGTTTGTTGAACAGAAGCCTTCATTTTACCCAGCCAGATGAGTGTCAGTATTTAAACTTGATTTTGTTCCACAAAAAACAAAAACAAAAACAAAAACAAAAAACAAGGAGGGACATTATTTCCTAAGACGAACAAGATGCATACGTAAAAACACATGAGAATGTCAAGGTAGCAAAAGCAAACCCCAGTTCTACATCTAAATGCTTCAACACAAAGTTACACAATGAGCTTCTTCCTTCCTCTTGGGCCCACTCTGTGCTCAATGGCACACAATCCTGTAATTAAAGCTAGTGTTTAGAATGGAGGCTTTGAAATCACACAGACCAGAGTCCAGAGCCTGGCAATGCTACTTTAGCATGTGTTTGGGGGCAAGATATTTATTGTCACCAAACTTAACTTTCCCCATCTATGATTTGGTGATAATAATGACCTCAAATGGCCCCTAAAGGCCAGACCTACCCCAGAACCTTGGGGGTCTTAGTGAAGGTGTTTATGATCAAATAAAACGCAGGGCACTTTCTAAACCAAAGGAGGTGGGTTTATGTCCTTTTGACCTCCCATCTCTTTCTTGCACCTTTCCTAATACCTCTCCATAGCATCCAGTCATTGTTACAAGACGTGAGACATTCAGATAAACGCCTTGACTTGCCACACCTCATGGATAGCTCTTTATTGCTCCTCTCATGTATCATTTTTCCTTTCAAGAGGAGAAGCTTCCTTCAAAAAGGCATAGATCACATAACAAAGTGCCTGGTGGTATAACTGAAGCATACAAATCATCAACAGCTCTCTGAGTTCGTCAGTAAGTTCGTCTGACCCCTGGACAGAACTTTGAAATTTACACAAATTTTTGCACAATTATCTCTTCATTTCATTTTCTCTTTATCGCTGTCTCTGTGCTTCTCTGTTTGTCTCTTCATCTCTCTAACACACTTACACATGCATACACACAGAGTTGTAAAACAGGCAGGGCATGTCTTATCGTTGCTGTATTTTGGATAACAAATGAGAAAGCAGAATATTATAATAAAAAAAGCACAGACTTCAGAGTCAGAACTGGGTTTAAATCCTGGTTTTTTGTGACCTTGAGCAAGTTATAATAATGGCTATCCTCAAAGAACTGTTTGGGGGTATAAAATGAGACCTTAGGAGGTTTTCAACGTATGGTCACACATTATTATTAGGTCACAGCAAATTAAAGGACTTGCCTCACTTTATCTTTTTAATGACTAGAATCCAAGTGGCCTGATACTGAATCTAGCATATCTTCTGGAAATGGCCATTACTGGGCTCTCACATCGAAAAGATATACCTTTGCTAGTTTCTTATTGCAACTAAACATCTTTTGGATTTTCTTCATTTGTTCAAATCCTTAGAAATATGCCATGTCACACAATACCAAACCAATCAGTGTAACTGTGATATATTCAGTCCATCAATATGTGGCATTGTTCTCATGGTACCAATGTGAATTTTTTGCTGTGGAGATGCTGTTACAGTCATTAAATATGATGCCAACCGAACAGCACTGCCCACATGAAAGATCTGCCCACAAAGAAATTCTGTGTCATCAAATGGAACATACTAACAATGTGCCAGGCAGTACAGTATCACAAACTAAAAGCCAAATTGAGAACATGGATACGTTTATAAGTTCCTAAGTATATTCACTGTGAAAATATTCTTCAAAAAAGGGAAGTAAAACATCAGAAAATCTAATGACACTGCTTCACCACTATTTGGAGAGTAAATCGGCATATTGCACACTTGAAAAGTGTAGGCATACATAGAAAGTACTGCACGCAGATCAGTCTGTTTAAAAATTAAATGTATCTATTAGACCTGCTACATAATTCTCCTTATCAAAGATCCATCATTAGAGTAATGTTACCTATCTTTTGGCACACTGAGCCTCAAATGAGAGGGAGGAAGCCATAGCCTAATATTTGATGAGCACTTTGCTCTGCCTTCTGGTGGAAGCATTTTCCCTCTGGGAACTAATTCAGCTAAACCTGCAGGACCCAGAGCTATGGAAAAAAGAAGGAGAAATTCTGAAAGTGAGTCACAAGGAATGATGGTGAGAGAGGCCACTCCTGCTTATATCACTTGTTTCCTGGACTCATGCATTCAAACTATTGGATACATAGCACAATATAATGGCCCTTAGTTTAGAGTGTATTCTGTGTGCTTGGGGATTATGCCTTACCACAGCAGGGTATCATCTCTGAGCCGGCACCTCAGTCGTGTCTTTAACTGGTCATTTCATCTTTCTCAGGCTGGTAGCTTCTTGGTCATGTGAAGTATAGTAGGCCCAGCTGCTTTCATGATCATGTGTCCACTGCTGCACCTCCTTTACTGCAAAGTTAGTCTCTTGGTTTTATATTCTTACTTCAGAGGCCAAGGAACTAATGTGAGGGGTCTGCCAACTACCAGATGTATCTCTTCCAATTACATATTGAGGGACCCAGAAAATAACTATCTTGGGGTGGGGAGCAGGTTATTTCAGGGAGAAGGGAAAGTTTGAAAACCATGTTTTCTGAGGTACCTGTGGTTTAAGGTCATTGCAAGCATGGCAATAGACCTGGAGCATAGGCTTTGTAGGGGAGGGGAAGAGTGAAGTGAGAGGCAGTAGGGGGCAGGTCATGGGGACCACTGAGTGGCATGCTAAAGAGTTTAGACGTTATCTTCAACAGCAAAACACTGTGATGAAATTGACATTTTCTGAAACTTTACTCTGCAACAGTGTGGAAGTTAGATTGGAGAGGGTGAAGTCTAGTCAGAAAGGCTTGTAAAAGATAGTACGTGGGGTGTGAGAAAAAGAGAGTAGTCAAAAATTATTCTAAGGAGAGAAAAGAACTGAGGCCACCAGAAGTGGGAAAGGGGGAGGGAGGGTAGCAAGAAATTGGTGCAGGGCTACAAAAAATGATGACATTGTGTAATATTGAATATACTAATTATCCTGATTTGAGCATCACATATTGCACGCAGATATTAATATTCAACATTATATGTACGACCAATTATTTTTCAATAAAATATTTTAAGAATGAAATAAAAATCACTCTAGGATTTTGGCCTGAGAAACCAGAAGGATGGACTTGCCATTAACTGAGATGGTAAAACTGCTGAGGGGGGATTGTTTGGGGGAGTAGATCAACAATATGGTTGGACACATTAGATATATAAGTGGAGATGTCAAGGAGGCATTTGGATATAGAAAGATGGAGTTCAGATGAGGGCTCCAGGCTAGCAATATAATTTTGGGAACCATCAGCACATAGATGGAATTTAAACTAAGGCACTGAAAGAGATCTCCAGTAGAGTGAGTGTAAATAACAGTAGAAAAGGTCCAAAACTGAGCCTGGTGCTTCCCAAATATTAGAAGTCAGGAGGATGAGGAGGAATCAGGAGACTGAGCAGGAGCAGCCAGTGAGGGAGAAGGAAACCTTGGCCCTGGAAGCCAAGTAAAGAAAATGTTCCTGAGAGGAAGGAGTGGCAAACACTGCTGAGTCAGTCTAGTGAGTTGGGAAATGAGGATTGGTCATTGGATTTAGCAATGAGGAGGTCATTGATGACTTTGACCAAGAGCACCTTTGGTGGAGCAGCAGAGCCAAGAGCCTGGATTCAAGAGAGAATGATAGGAGAGGAATTCAAGACAGGCTGTAAAGAAAACTCTCTCACAGAGCTTTTCAGTGAAGCAGGACAGAGAATTTGGTGGTAGATGGCTAAGCAAGAAGTATGTTCAAGAGGTCAAGAGAGGTGTTTTTGGGTTTGGGTGCTATTATTTCATTTATTTATTTTAATGGATGGGGGAAGTAGCAGCATAGTTGTCTTCTGAAGTGAAACATTTAGTCATAAAAGTCATGATGCTGCAGCAATATCCTCATGTTAGTAGGTGAGAGGGTTTGGGATCTGATGCAGAAAGTGGACAGGCTGGCCTTTAGATAGGAGCACAGTTCATCCACAGTTAACAGCAGAACAGGCAGTGTAAATGGGTACAGATTGAGGTAGGTGAGGATATACGGTGCTGGAAGTCTGTGGAAGTCTTTTCTAATTGCTTCGATTTTCTCAGTGAAATAGGAAGCATAATTGTTTGTTTCTTTAAGTGTTTGCTTATTTTCTGAACTTTCGAACGTACTGCCTTAATCTATTCACCCTGCCAGCCTCTAATTGCCTCTTTATCTGAAAATTCCCTGGTGACCAGAAGTCTCTGCAGTCAATGACAACTATGGAGATAGAAGACAAGTGGCCAAATATTCCAATTAATATTGTGGAGCTGAGTTTATATAATATACAACCAAGAATTTTCAGGGAAAATTACCCTCTCTAGTTAGAGTTTTATAAGGAGTATGATATTTGGTACAATTCTATGACATTTCCCCTTCTACCTTGCTCTGCTAGCCTCACTTCAGCATTTAATGCTTTGGCCTTGGGCTGTAACAATCTGTCCAGTTCTCAAATTCCACATTAAACAAGGTCCTACACTTCCTGCTTTCATCTCCAAGACAGGAGAAATAGTCTCTTAAAGGCAGTGGATATAAAGCCTTAGAGCAGTGGTTCTCAAATTTGGCTGATCACTGCACTCACGTAGACCACTCTGAAATATATACACATCAAGGTGGTTCTCTTAAACATGGATTAAAGTAGGCCTGGAAAACTGGGTGCAGGTATGATAATTACCTAAACTCATGGAACCTGGGTGGACTTATCAGTAGCAGTGAAGATAAAAATGCCATTTTATTTCTAGTACAATGCCTGGAATACTGCAAAGTGCAAAGAATGCTTCAAAACTGATATCTCATTCCCCTTACCATGCCTCTCCCCCCGCATACCTAATCCTCTCTCTGTTTTTTCATTGTAGTAGAATGTACATGTATCAGTTCATTTTGTGCTGCTGTAACGGAATACCTGAAACTGGGTAATTTATAAAGAAGAGAGGTTTATTTGGCTCACGATTCTGAGACAGCTGCATCTGTGTGGGTCTCAGGCTGTTTCTACTCATGGTGGAAAGCGGCCGGTAGCCGGCAGGTACAAGCAGATCACATGGCGAGAGGAGGCAAGAGAGGGAGGGAGATGCCAGCTTCCTACAAACAACCTGCTCTCACAGGCACCAACAAAGGCAGAACTCACTCACTACCCGCCTCCCCCAGGGAAAGCATTAGTCCATTCATGAGGGGTCTGCTCCTATGACTCAAACAGGTTTCAACACTGCCACATTGGGGATCAGATTTCCACTTGAGTTTTGGGGGGCAATAACATACAAACGCTATCAGTACATAAAATTTACCATTACAACCATTTTTAAGTGCAGTTCAGGGGCATTGAGTACATTTACACTGCTCTGCAACTTCTCCTCTATTTTTTTAATAAATATTGTTCTGGAATAATACATTTATATTTACAGAAAAGGTGCAAAGATATTACAGACTTCCCACACACTCCTTATCCAGTGTCCTCTACTGTTGACATCTTACAATGTGAAGGAACATTTGTCAAAACCAATAGCCAACATTGACCTAACTTTTCTCAGATTTTACCCGTTTTTCAATTTAAAGTCCTTATTCTGTTCCTGGATCTAATCAAGGGTACCTCTACTACTCCCTATTTTTTTCCTTGCCAGTTCCACAGAGTTTATTTTCCTGTGCTTATAAAATTTTTAACCACTTTATTGAAGTATGATTGACATAGAAAAACCTGTAAATAATTAATGTATACAACTTGATGACTTTGGAAATAAATATACACTCATGAAACCATCACAACAATCTATGTCATAAACATATCTGTCCCCTCCAAAAGTTTCCCCTTATACTCTTTAATTATTATTATTATTATTTTTTATAATAAGACACTTAGCAAATTTTTAAGTGTACAATATGTTTAACTATATGCACTATACTGTATAGTAGATCTCTAGAACTTATTCATCTTGAATAGCTGAAACTTTGTGACCTTTGACTAATACCTCCCCATTTCTCCCTTTTCTCAGCCCCTGACAACCACCATCCCACTCTCTGCTTCTATGAATATGACTATTTTAGATTTTTCATATGAGTGGTATAATGTATTTGTTTTTCTGTGTCTAGTTTATTTCACTTAGCATCATGTCTTCCAGTTCATCCATGTTGTTGCAAATGACAGGATTTCTTTCCTTTCTAAGGTTGAATAGTATTTCATTGTATGTATATGACACATTTTCCTTATCCATTCATCCATTAATGGACACTTAGTTTGACCCCACATCTTGGCTATTGTGAATAGTGCAGCTATGAACATGGAAGTGCTGACATTTCTTTGATATATTGATTTCAATTCTTTTGGATATATATCCAGAATTGGAATTGCTGGATCATATTGTAGTTCTATTTTTAATTTTTTTGAGAAACCTACATACTGTTTCCCAGGGTAGGGCACCAATTCATATTCCTACCAAGAATGTACAAGCGTTCTTTCTTCTCCACATCCTCGCCAACACTTGCTATTTTGGTTTTTGGGGGATTTTTTGTTTGGTTGGTTTTTTTAAATAATGGCCATCCAAACAGGTGTGAGGTAATACCTCATTATGGTTTTTATTTGCATTTCCTTGATGACTAGTAATGTTGAGCACCTTTTCATACACCTGTTGGCCATTTGTATGTCTTCTTTTAAGAAATGTCTATTCAGGTCCTTTGCCCATTTTTAATCAGGTTGTTTTCTTGCTATTGAGCCTTTTGAATTCCTTATATATTTTAGATATTATCATCCCCCTCTTTATTTTGAAAAGAAATTATAACTTTGTAGCAAGGGTTTCTAAAATCATTACATTTTGAACACCTAGTGTAATGCCTTATTGTTCTATTGACAAATTGATTTTTACCTTTTTTTTTTATGTGTTAAAGTAGAAGCAACCCATACTCACTAGTCACCAAGGAAAAATATTCTTCATTGTGGACAATAATGCATCCTTTAGAGGCCACAGCAGTTGTGCTGCTGTGCTGCCAGCTGTTGGCACAGCTGTAGAGGCAACTTTCACACCTTGACTTAAGCTGATAGATAAGGAGCAAGGAATGGTGTCTATCAAGGAACAGTACAGGGCCGACCCCATGGCTCACTTGGGAGAGTGCAGCACTGGGAGAGCAGCGGCACTCCTGCTGTGGGTTTGGATCCTATATAGGGATGGCCAGTGTGATCACTGGCTGAGCACAGTGTGGACAACACCAAGCCAAGGGTTGTGATCCCCTTACTGGTCACATAAAAAAAAAAAAAAGAAAGAAAGAAAAAAGGAACAATAGATAAAAGATACTACACATTATGAGCAAGGCAGACCTTTTCCTTATCATGACAAACCAAGCTCAGGATTGTAAAGTGATCATTTATTCATTTGACATTTATTGTAATCCTACTATGTGCTGGTATTGTGGTAGGCAATTTAAAAACAAAGACAAATGAGACAATGTCTGTGCCCTCAATTACCTCAGTCTAATGAAGAAGTCAGACATGTAAAAAAATGATTATAATACACTGTAGCAAAGGCTAGCATTGATATAAAGGTAGATTACAATAAGAGAGATGAGGCCAAATAAGGCCTTTTCCAAAAGAGATGATGACTAAGTTGAAAGAAGAAAAGATATCTCAGTAAGGATGGGGAGAAAGTATGTTATAAATAAAGTGAACATGAAAAAAGGGAGAGAGACATGAGAAAATGTGGCAAATCTGGGTCCTTTAAGTAGTTGGATATGGCTGAAGTGTCAGTGTGTGTATTGGGGTGGATGGTGCATGGTTAAAAAGCGTAAGACTGGGGCCGGCCTGTGGCTCACTCGGTAGAGTGTGGTGTTGATAACACTAAGGCCACGGGTTCGGATCCCATATAGGGATGGCCAGTTACCTCACTGGGTGAGCGTGGTGCTGACAACACCAAGCCAGGGGTTAAGATCCCCTTACCAGTCATCTTTAAAAAAAAAAAAAAAAGTATATATATGTTTCTTCAGATGTACATTGGGAATAATTCATTTGACTTAGTACATTAGTAATTCATCAAATATCCAACTAATATTTATTTAACATTTACATTGCGTATGTCACGGTGTTAGATAATTATTATGAAGGTTTAGCAACAGATTACATATTGCTTAAGAAATGTGTGTTTTGGGGGCCGGCCCATGGCTCACTCGGTAGAGTGCGGTGCTAATAACACCAAGGCCACGGGTTCGGATCCCATATAGGGATGGCCGGTTACCTCACTGGGTGAGCGTGGTGCTGACAACACCAAGCCAGGGGTTAAGATCCCCTTACCAGTCATCTTTAAAAAAAAAAAAAAAAGCGTAAGACTGATGATGCAGGAAAAACTGACTATGGTATGAGACTTGATTCCGAATGGGATGTAGATTCATTGAAAAAGTGATCCATTTCTTATCTCTACTAAAGTATATACCTGTATCTGGCATTCCTTATAAAATGAAGGCATGGCTAGTAAGTGGCAGAGCTGGGACTTGGACCAATTTTATTAGACAGGAAAGCCTGTGCTGTATATCCATTTTGATGAACACCTATAATTCCTCACAGAGCACCTCTCTTTCCAGATGCCCACATCTCTGCCAAGCAAAAGACTTTGTGGTTGCCTTAGTCCATTTTGTGCTGCTGTAACACAATGCCACAGACTGGGTAATTTATAATGAATGGGAATTTATTCAACTCATGGCTTTGGAAGCTTGCAGGTCCAAGATCTAGGGGCTGCATTTGGTGAGAGCCTTCTGTTGCATCATAATAATGCAGAAGCATCACATGGCAGGAGGGGGCAAGTTCGTCCTCTATAAGGACCCCACTCTCTCAATAACAAACCCACTCCTGTGATAACAAACCCAGTCCTTCAATAAGGGCATTAATCCATTTGTGTGGGCAGAGCCCTCATGACCTAATCATCTCTTAAAGGTCCCGTCTCTCAACACTGTTGCATTGGGGATTAAGTTTCTAACACATGAACTTTGGGGGACATATTCAAACCATAACAATGGTGATCTGTGACATTTCCTTAAATTAATCTTCTTTCTCCCAATTGTCAACCATTCCTGGCATTTCTTCTGCATTTCCTTCCCAAGTGTGATCACAGTTATCTTTGCTCTTTTAATGCACACCTGGGTTAATGAAGAAGCCACCTGGTTGGCCACACTTACTGTGGTCTCTGTAGTCCTGTATGTGACTTCTAATCAAGTCATTTCACATAATGATGAAATTTCTCAATTCAAGACACCTATGCCTTTACTTTTTCAAAAACCCCTCCAAGACATAGGCATGTACTATAACAAAGCCCAATTTCTATCCATGTTTCATATTTCCCATAATGTTTTTGTTTTCAAACATATTTCCCTTTGCTACCCCAAAGAAATCTCCAGTTCTAGTAATAACAAGCTTCTCTGGCCTCTGTATTAGACATACTCAGTCCTTCCTTCATGATTTTACTCATATTATTTCTGCTGTTTGGGGAATTACCTCTTCTTCTGTCAATTTACTTATTCAAAAATCACAGGTCATTTGCAGGTCAGCTATTTTATCTTTTCTATGAAGTGGTCCTTTCAACTACACTGAACAATCAGAATCTCTTCTTGGGATTTCCACTATGCTTTTAACACTTAATTGTTCTCCACATCTGTTGTTTTCCTTTTCAGGATCTGCTGTAAACATTTTAGTTTAGACCTAATATGTCACACCTGGATTATTACAAGAGTGTGCTTCCTTGACTATAGTTTTTCTTTTCTAATTTATCTTGTATGCTGTTACCAGATTCGACTTTTTCAAAAACAATTACACATTCTAGGTTAAATGTTAAAGCCTTTCAATGAGCATTCATGACTGGTCATTGCCCCATGGTATCTTCCAGTGCTTTTCTACATAAAGCCCATGTTCTAGCCCAACCATTATACTTTTTGCTCTACAGAAATGTCAAGCTCAGGTCTACCTCCACCTATTTGTTCCTGTGGTCCCTTAAGCGTGGGATATCTTTTCCTTTCTTTGTTTGGCAGACTTTTTCATGACTATATAGTCTTATCACCCTTTTCAAGTATGACTTCCCCCATCACAGCCTTACTTTTTCTCACTGTATCAGCTGGGATCTTAGTTGCAAGCAGCAGACATGATTCTGGTTGCTTAAGAAGAAAATGAACTCAATCGAAGAATACTGAATGACTCACAGAATAGTTGGGAGGTCTGGAGAACTGGACTATAGGTTAAGCTTCCAGGAACAATGCCTAAGGCCAGGACGCATAGCTAGACTGATGAGAAAACCATGGTCACTGCTGCTGCTCCAATGAGCACCACTGCATCCACTGCACCTCTACCAATGCCATTTTTGAGCCAGAAACAAAGCTTTGCATTCACCAATGCCCCCAAAGTCAGACATTCCTTCCTCAACCCTTTCCAGCAAAATGAATTTCATATTATGTCATCTTCTTACAGTTCCTCATTTCAAAATCAAAGTCACAGAAGTGTGTCTAGGACACATGACTAAGACATAACTGCAGGGAAGCTGAAAATTCGTTCCTCGAGTTACAGCTTGGGGAAGCAAAAAAGTCCTCAGATGGAGCAAGGGCATTAAAACATTGTATAGGTTCATGCATTTGGGTAACCCCATCATTCTCCCCTAACTCTCCACCTTCATCATACAGGCTAAAAAAGTTAAAACCTGCTTTCTTTGCACCCCTTAGAACTAAGGTTACCTATGTGACTCGTGACACATTCCGGGGTGGAAATAAAGCTGACACTGCCACTACCCCCACACTTATTTTTGAGTGTAGAATCAATGCCTAGCGCTATGAGAGCCATTTTATGACCATGAGGGAAGGTCAAGAAACTTGAGCGAGGCCTCCTAATACCCTGACACTGATGTATTTGCCTATCTCCAGGCTTCATATTTTGTGAAAAAAAACTAATCGCTATTTGTTTAGGCTACCATAAATAGTTTCTACTAATTGCAGCCTTAAGAATTTCTTACTTATAGACCTATGCCTTCCCCTACTGGCCTGTGTTCCCATATTTCATTGAGGTTATGTCTTCATGACCCCTAGAAGTACCATCCAGTTCCCCAGATTTATCCTGAGTAAAGCTGATGTTGCCAGATAAAGACAAAGTACTTACACATGGAGAGTACAGAAAGGATACAGCCATTAACATCCTCTAAGAGAAAAGACAAGTGAAAAATAAGTGATGCAAAACACTCAACTGGCATCAGCTCCATAGTTGCTTTGACTGTAAGCTGTACTCATCAACTTGCTGGCAGTTCTGCCTCTGAAACTACCTACTGTGATCTGAATATTTGTGTTCCCCAAAATTTATATGTTGAAATCTAACCCCTAATATGATAGTATTAAGAGGCAGAGCCTTTGGGAGATGCTTAGATCATGAGGGTAGAGCCCTCATGCATGGGATTAGTGCCCTTATAATAGAGGCCCCAGAGAGATCCCTCTTCCATTCCACCACTACAGGATGCAGCAAGAGAATGACACCTATAAAATGAGCCCTCACCAGACATGGAATCTGGTGGTGCCTTGATCTTGGACTTTTCAGTCTCCAGACCTGTGAGAAAAAAAAAAAAAATCTGTTGTTTATAAGCCACCCAGTTTACAGTGTTTTGTTATAGCAGCCAAAATGGACTAAGACACAACACTTGCTGCAAAAATTGGCATCAGAGGTATATGCTTCAGAATCAGAAAACCAACAGCTCTCTGCACTGGGTAAATTGATCACAGAGTGTATTCAGCTGATTAGTCAGAATGTGGCTATTGACTGAGGTGAGAGGGTATAAACGAATGAGGGGTGTGAGCAGGGGAATCCTTGGTGTTATATATGTGAGGTCGTTTGTCAGTGTCAAGACTTTAAACATTTTATCCATTTGACAATTCAGTTCTGTTCATTCCAAACCACAGGAGGAAAAGATGTTAAGACAGAAAAACTAATCTCATTGTAATGAAGTGTTCCCGTTTTCATTATCTGAACTGCTATATTTCACCAAAATATTTAAAAAGTACAATAACAAGAATGTCTTGTGTTTTTTACTGTTCAACTGAAAAGAAAAAAGAATATAATCAAGGTTATATTTAATGCCACCATCCCAGATGACATAGTATCAATAAATTTTGAATTATTGAGTGCATTTTCTTAATTCCATTAATTACACTCTTCAGTGCAATTTTAGGCTCTTGGAAAAGAAGTATGCTTAGTAATACCAAAGAGACAAATAAAAATCTTTGAAATGATTATCAGTATAGATATTTAGACCACAAAAACTAATGAGTTTTAGTGAACACTTGTCCAAATCATGATATTAATAACCAATTATCGAAGTATTGAAACAGCATACTTTTTAAAGGTGGATTATCTACTACTTTTGCATATAACAATACAGCTTCTCTTGCTAACATGGCAATAATGGTACCATCTCTGAACCTTGCTTTTTCTATTTGATATGTTAGGTATTATGAAAATTAATAAAACTTTTCTCATGTACTGATTAGAGTTATAGCATGTTTCTCTGCTTTTAAGAAGGCAACATGGTATAGTAAAAAACCACAGGCTAGAAAAGAAAAGAGACTTTGGTTCAAATATTAACTCTTCTTTCACAAGTCATTAAATTTTTCTGATTCTATTTTCTCACTTTTAAAATGGAGACAAATACTCATTTCGTTGGATTGGATTGTACATAAAATAAAATAAGATTATTTAAGTAGTAGGCATAGGATTGCAAAATAGGAGTGTACTATGGTTTGAATGTGTCCCCCAAAAAGCATGTGTTGGAAACTTAATCCCCAATGCAACAGTGTTGAGAGGTGTGGCCTAATGAGAGGTGATTATGCCGTGAGGGCTCTGATATCATGAATGAATTAATGCCATTATCTAAGGAGTGGGTTTGCTATTAAAGGGTGAGTTCAATCCCCTTTTCTCTCGCTCTCTCTCACCCTCTCCTTTTCTACCGTGGGATGCTGCAACAAGAAGTCCCTTGCCAGATGCTGGCCCCTCAGCATTGCACTTCCCAGCCTCCAGAATCATAAGCCAACAAATTTTTGCATATTATAAAGTACACAGTGTAGGGTTTTCTGTTGTAGCAGTACATAACTGACTAATACAGAATGCAAAGAATTTGGTGATCACTAGCACCACAAAAAGAGGAAAAACCAGAGAACTCTTGAAATGAATATTAGAGAAGCGGGACAGGATGTTTGGAGACACTTATGGCTGGGATCAGTTTAGGATCACAGCAGGCTAAGGAACTTCAGGGTATAGAAACAGAGCAAATACCTCAATCCTTATTCTCATCAATAGGTAGCATGAAACTGATACAATCTACTATCTAGAAGCAGGGGAGCTGAAACTGAGGAGGCCAAATTTTTAGTTAAAAATCATGGACTCCACAGTCAGCATCACTATTTTGCCATTAGCAACTTTGGTAACCTCCTCTTCTTAATAGACATTAAAATTTTCTTAATTGTCTAAAAGGGCCTTTTTCCTATCACTGTAATTTCCAAAACAAAAACAACCTCGAATTGTCTTTGGTTTCAAAAATGCTCCTATATTGTAGATGCTTAATTAAAGAAATTCTATTTTTCCTTTTCAAGGTCATTGAGGAGGCTGAGAGTGAGCATTTTACCTGGTAATAATGACTTGAAAAGAAGTTACCAGGCGTTTTCTGAGCAAAAGCCTGAGAAGTTTGCAAAGGCAATCTCCAGCTCTGTCAGACTCCATCTAGAGAGAGGAGGCAATAGGACTGTCCCAAAAGAAAATTATTCTCTAAGTGCCCATCATAGTGATAATTGAGATTCTCCAAAAATATATTTTGAGAAGAATTAAGCTTTACATTATGATAATATAAAATGCTGTACCGTTGGCATATTTTTGAGTCTACTTTTCTTCTTTTAAAAACTTAGTTTATGAAAGATGTTCACTCATTTCCATATTCCAGCATGGTACTGTTTAAAATGTTTAATGTTATAACATTGCTAATGTTATTTACAAGCAGCATAAAATATAAGTTTTTTATTGGTTATTCATATTCATGGAGTACAAAGCTGACCGTCACCACCTGTGCCCAAAACGTAATGATCAGATCAATACTATCAGCATGCCCACTGCCACGAATTCTGATTATTACCCATGTCCCCCACTCAATTAATCCTCGACTTCCCCTGAATGCTGCACTCTAATGCAATAAAAATAAAATAGACCTAAATTCATCTTGGATCAAATCATCTTTCATACATAGAAATTCTGACTTGTGAAGACTAGAAGTATGTTCCAAGTATTCTTTACTTACCCTTTCTTTCATTCTACTTTCCTATCTGCAATCATTTGGTCATTACCACAGCTCTTGGGATGCTATTTTTAAAATAGTCAAAAGGTATTTGAAGACTAGGTCTTCCTCTTTCCCTTTCTTTAATATGCACCATTTGCATTAAATAAAAAATATTACCTAAAATGTATTTAATTGAGAAAATCACACACACATGCATGCACACACACAAATGCACACGCATCGTGGTAAGAACATGCAGAGTATTCAGCCCAAACAAAAAACACAGGGGTACTTCAAAAAGCTTGTAAACAATAATGCAAATATTTCCATGTTCTTTTTGAAGTACCTTCATACAATTATGCGTTGGACTGGTTACTTAAATTTAGGACTCTTCTCATAGGTAAATAATTCTGACATTGAGAGTAATATACAGATATAATGTCACTTTATGAGTGTATGTGAGTATAGAAATTAGCCATAGCAAAGATAGAATTTTGTCTTGGTTTAATCTGGATGGCCTTTTGAGAGACTGTGTGGTAGGCTTTAGGGTTCTTTATAATACTATTATGATATTAATAATATTACAGCTTTCCTTCTGCGCATAGGCTGATTGTACTTCATCCTTTTGAAGGTAGGTGTGGCCATGTGATTTGCTTTAGAGCAAAAGCAAAACACTTCACTTCTGGGCAGAATGAAAGCTTTGAGAGCCTTTATAACCACTTTTCCCTTTGCCACAGCATTCTGTAATATTCTAGGTGGTGGTAGTCCCCACAGCTTCGGTTTCAGAGAAAAGGTTCTAGTGTGAGTGAGGCATGAACTTAAGTCACTAAGATTTGGGGGTCATTTTTTCTTCCAGCATACCCTGGCTCATCCTAACACAAATTATTTCTTGAGATTCTATGATTTCATATTACTTGGAGCTTGCATTCAGAGTCTGAAATATTGTAAAAAAGAAAACACCATTCACAAAAGTTGTCACTACCAGCTAGCTGGTCAAACTATGTCAATCAATGTCTATTAAATGAGCAATCTCTCAATCCTATCTTTTAAGTCCTTGAAAATATCTATGTCAGTTATCAAAATACTTGTGCACCTTTCCTAACCTGACAGTATTCAGCAAAATACTGAAAATACTTGTAGTTCAAGATTTTCTTTTTCAATTCTTTAGACTGAGATGATAGAAAACATGTATTTCCTTCTTTCAACAGTGTCCAAACTTTGAATTCAAAGGATTACACAGTGTCTGGATTAAACTGTCAGCTTGTTTGAGCTTGAGCTTAGGAAAGGAAAAGTGCAGTTCAGTGTCTAAAAATGTATATATAGTCCACTAAATATAGAGTCATGGCGACCCTTAAAACTTGTGGTGGGGCGTGTGGAGGAGGGAAAAGGTAAATTTAAATCTCAAAAATATACTAGCAACAAGAACGTGCAAGCAATATTTGACACAGGAGTTAACAAGATGGAAATGCCCAGCGTTCACCAAATCAATAGAATATGCATGAGAAGAATGTGAAATGCCTACATAATCATTTCCAACAATTTGGGGGTGCTAAATAATGGTAAGCAATGAGACACGTTACTTTAATTATGTCTTTAGTAAACACACAGAACCGGATCATAGTAATATATCTATCAGAAGGAAGTATCAATACATTCACATTAAAAATAAGTAAAGCAGCATTTCCCCAAACTGTTCTGAAACATGCTCTTTTGACAGTGGTTAATAAGTATGTCACAAAAATGTGTTCTATGTAATGTATTCTTATCTTAAAGACTCACAGCAAATATTTAATGTTGCAAAGGTTCTGCAAAGGCCTGCAGTAAGTAAACGTATTTGACTAGTAAATCTAACATCTCCCAAACTTTCTTAAGAAAGAATACCATTTGGAAGGAAGAGGAGCAGCACTGTCTTTATTTTAGTGTGGGCATTTTTTTTTTGTCTTTTTTTTTTACTTGACTCACATTTCTCCCTGTTGCCACCTTCTAATACCCGCCACACTCCAGGTAACCTGTGTTCATAAACTTATACCTATGTATCCTCTATATTTTTGGAGGGATCATACAATTCCACAAATACAAAATATGAGGGGCCTTCAAAAAGTTCGCAAAAAATTTTGTATTATCTTTTAATTTTATTTCTCCACAAACATTTTTAAGTACACTTGTACATATGTAGGAGTGGTTTCATCCCACAATTACTTATTTTACAACAGTGAGATAATTTTTTATATACATACAGCAGTTCTTTTTTAACGCAACAGTACTCATGAAAATCTCCTCCAAGTCAACAGTTATAATTTAATTTTCTTTTTTTAATAACTGCATAATATTCCATTGTGTGAATTTAACCATAGTTGTTGAAGCTGCCTCATATTTCCCATATCAATAATCACTGTGTCCTCTGCCAAGACACTCCATGTCCTACCTAATTACCCCCTCTTCAAGATTCCTTTAGAATATTTGTACATTCATCACCTTTTCTAGCCATTTGTAAAGCAGTGCCACCACCCACTCCCAGATAAAGGTCTTTGAAGATTTTTATTTTGTCCTTTCCCCATCCCAAGATTTTAGGTTTTGTCAAAATAGTTTGGTATTTATTTACATTCCCCTTACATTATATCAGTCTATTTCCAAAGCCCTTATTTTTCCCTTAACCCTATAGTTTAGAAATTTCAAAATTTCCTTAAGATTGATATAGATAATAATATCTATCACATTTTGTTCTCTGCGGTTTATCTCTTCTTCCTCCCTTCTATCTTAAAGTTTCTCTTTTAATTCTTTTAGTGTTTGGTTATTTTATTTATTTACTTTTTTCTCTCTCAAGTATATTCCTCATACAACATTCATGAATAACGCAGTCTCTAAATTCTCAGATATTTCCAAATATCTTCTTTGCTGTATCCTGAGACATCATTGATGTCTTAGCTACAGTATGATCCTTGGGTTATGGTCAGGCCTACTTCTAACATTAGTGAAGTCCAAAGTGAGGATAAAAATAGAGGTCTACATACCAAGTGTCTTGAAAGTTATGTATGCATATATCAAAACATCACATTGTACATCATAAATACATAGAATTTAATTTGTCAATTAAAAAATATTATCTAAAAGACCAAGAATAACAAATGCTGGCAAGGATATGGGGAAAGGAGAACTGTTCTACAGTGCTGGTGGGACTGTAAATTAGCATAGCCATTATGGAAAACAGTGTGGAGGTTTCTCAAACAACTACAGATAGATCTACCATATGATCCAGCAATCCCACTGCTGGGTATATATCCAAAGGAATGGAAATCATCATGTCGAAGGGATACCTGCACTCCCATGTTCATTGCAGCTCTGTTTACAAGAGCCAAAATATGGAACCAACCTAAGTGTCCATCAACAGATGACTGGATAAGGAAAATGTGGTATATATATACTATGGAATGCTACTCAGCCATAAAAAAGAATGAAATTCTGCCATTTGCAGCAACATGGATGTGTCTGGAGAAAATTATGTTAAGTGAAACAAGCCAGGCACAGAAAGAGAAATACCGCATGTTCTCACTCATAACTGAGTGCTAAGAAAAAAGGAAAGAAAGGGAGAGAGAGAGAGAAAGAAAGAAAAGACCACAACAATATGTTGAACTTTCAGAAGGAGAGAACAAACCTAATGATGCTAGAGATGGGGGAGGGCGGGGGAGCTGGGGAGAGATAGTTCTGGTAAAGGGCATTAAGAAAAAAAATCATGATTTGTAATAATGACTACGCTAATAAATATTTTTTTAAAAAAACCTGATGTCTTATCCCTTTGAATGACTCATACTAGATCGTGTTCAGACATGTTATAACAAGATAGTATGAGATTTTTCAGTTCAAAAAAATTTGAAATCCATGCATAATTTTTTCGCAATATGCATTTTCCATGAACTTTTTGAAGACCTATTGTATTTTTGCATGGCCTAGAAACTACCAATGTTTTTTGTTATTTTAAAGTGTTGACAAAAACAAAGAGGAATATGTGACAGGCACCCTATGCAATTGACAAAGCCTAAAATATTTACTGTCTTACCCTTTACAGAAAATTTTTACCTATTTATGGAGTAGAGGACTATTAACAGAAAATGCTAAGATGTGTACTTTTTATTATTAATCTATTCTTAAACTCAGTGAGCTATCAACCAATAGATTCAGCTTTTTTCCTAGCTCAAGTATATTTTCTTGTATTATTTGTTTAATTCTCCAGAGCCCAACTCTTACCTACTATGGTATAGCATCCATAGGCAAATTCCTATAGAAGAGATCTATCATAGAGAGAATCACTGAACTTGAATGGGTGTTTCAGTAATTTCTGATGTTTTACTTCTTAGTAATTTTCTGGAGAGTTTTCATCAGGATTACCATTTATTGTCACACTAGCTGTGCACTACACAACTCCAGTATAGGTGCCATTCACATTGACTAAGCTGTGAATTATGCTCCCCAGGGTTGTGCAACATGGTGACCCTGGTGTGTGTTATGGAGTTTCTCCATGTTGCAAGGAACACAATATGACAAACAAGTTTACCTAATATAGAGTCTCCAAAACTTGGTTGCACATTAGAAACAGAGCCTGGGTCACATCTTCAGATGTTCAGAATTTATTGTTTGAAAGTGGGGCCCTGGCATAGGCATTATTTTTTTAAAGTCTTCAGATGCCTTTAATATGCCTCCATGGTTGAGAACCACTGATCTAATATTTTCACCATATTAGCAATTACATTCCATAGACTGTGAAGCTAATATAAATGCCTGTGAGGACATGCACCTTAAAAGAAGATAACAGAATTTATTTTGAGTGTAAACTTAGTGCTAATTAACATTCCTAAGTTGATGCATAAATCTAGGTCTTTTGACCTCCAGAACACAAACTCTTACCCACTATGCTATGACATCCATATGCACAGATGAACAAAATAATGACACTTCCTCCTGAGACCCTAGACTCATCACAACTATAGTACATGCTAGGCAGATTTCCTTTATCAAAAATGTATGTTAACTCTTTCTACTAGTCCAAATAATCCTTTAACAAGATGTTAGTGACTACTATGGTTTGAATGCATCCACCAAAATTGAAGTGTTGAAAACTCAATCCCTAATGCAACAGTGTTAGGAGATGGGGCCTAATGGGGGTTATTTAAGTCGTGGATTAATGCCGCTATAGAAAGGGATTGCAGGAGTGGGTTTGCTCTCTCCTGCTCTTCTTCCATGTGAGGACATAGCATTCCTCTCCTCTGGAGGATGCAGTGTTCAAGGTGCTATCTTTGAAGCAGAGAAACTGGGCCCTAATCTACTGCCACCTTGATCTTATACTTCTCAGCCTTCAGAATTGTGAGAAAATAAATTTCTGTTCTTTATAAATTACTCAGTCTCAGGTATTCTGTTATAACAGCACAAAACAAAAGACAGTGACTAAAGCCCAAAGCTGGATATGAGCCATTAAGGACCACACAAATTTTAAGCAACTAGGTAAGAAATGGTGTTAGACACCTTGTCCCTCCCCTCGTGCATATAAGAAAAATTATGGAGGGTGGAATCACTCGATTTAGGGTTGTAGTCTTTCAGTGAGAAATTATTTCTTCCTCTCCCTATGGGAGAGTAAATGGGTTGCTTTCTGCCATTAAAATAAGCCAAGTGAGGCCAAAGAGCAGCTTCAAAAGAGTCATTCAGAGAGACCATGGGTGCTTACAAGAAGATGAGATGTTTCTCACTCCCTGGATGTGGCTGCATTTCACCATGATAATGCCGTAAGAAAGGAGAATAATGAGAGAGTTCTTGGGAACCCTTGATATGTTTTTGCAGGCATAAGAAAATGTAGAAGCTTGTATCCTCTTCTGGTATAGATTTTTCTAAAGTTAGGAGTACTGCTGTAGTTGTCTACACCAGCAGGGCCAAAAGAGATTATGGAGAGGTATGCCTTGGAAGAATCTGAGGGAAACCCTCTCAGTCCTGGTTTCATTGACCTTGGAAGACTTAGAAGAGCATTAGCACCAACGATAGGAGTTGTAGGGTTACCTAGAGAGATGCCGTGTTGGGCAAATAGGATGCCTCGCCACATGGAGAGACTGAAGGAAAACACGACTGCTCCTTTCTGAGAGAATCTTCAGTAATAGACGTGGCTGGGATGAAACTGAACAATGCCTCAAGAAAGCCACACACTTCACGTATGTGAAGAGAACACAACAGAGAGGCTACCAAACTGGACGAATTGAGGTCACCAGCTACATCAGGCTATCAATAAATTATGTAAGAAGACCTCTGTGTCCACCATTTCCCCTTCCCTTCCATAGCACCAAAGGAATTGTTTGAGAGAAGTAGGAAAGTAGAATTCATCTCAGAACCAGTTGACATTAACCTTTCCCCACTCTCTACCACCAACACTGGCCTCTAAACAACCAGGGTCAGAGCTCTAGACTGCACTGTAGCAGAAGGCAGGAAAGGTTTTTGGATTTTTACACTGAATTGAACTAAATTTGAATAGCTGAAAACAGCCACAAATTACTGCAATCTGCTAAAGATGTTGCTAAGGGACAGAATGAGAGATTGAGAGAGTTCAGTAAAAAGCAGTGCTTAAAAAACAAAACAAACTATTTTATGCTTATATTTCTTAGAATCCCCCCGCCACTGGCAAAGATAGTTATGGTTCTATCTTGAAACCTTTCTTGTGGAGAACAAAACATTCTGTCTTCAATTATTATTATATGAGGACTTCTCTTATCTTTTCTGAATGAAAGTTCTCTGCTGTCAATATATTTGATCATATTTCTATTTTTCATTGTGGTCAACAGAGCATTGGGATGATAGCTCTTCTCATATAAGGGTATGCTGGAATGTGCATAGCTTTTGAAATCAGAAAAGCCTAGGTTCAAATCCTGTTTTGGCCATTTAACAGATGTGCAGACTTGTCCATTTTACAAAATATAGATTACATGTATATAAGATCAGTCTCTCAGTCTTGTGAATATTAAATAAGACACTATGTGTTAAGTGCTTAGTATGGCAATTTACCTAGTTAATTTATTTGCTCTGGCATTCAGAGATAGGTTTACAGTGAAGTTAATGAACCTTACTAGTCAGGGCCCTTCACTTTTATGGGCCCTTAAAATATTATTTTTTATCCTTTATTTTACATTTTGACACCCAAATTGTATGAACTTTACTTCCACAAAACTTGGATCTGCCTATGATGGCATTTAAAGCTGGTTTTTTTGGTTAAGTCTTGGTAACTCAGGAAAACTGAAAAAAGCCTCAGTAGGAATTAACCAAAACCATATGCAAATTAAACAGAAAATCGCTGTCAATAATACTATTAGTTTTTATTGCTAAGTAAACCCCAAGTAATAGTGTCATGTAAAATATTATAAATGCAATTTAAAAATACAAAATGCAGCAGGTTGCAATTGCAGTCCAATCAGACAATGAGAAAATGTTGAACTAGAAGCACCCAAGTGGTCACCTGGGCCAAGGAAATTAACTCTTTCTTGCTTTCTGCAAGTAGAGAAGGAATGAAGTCTCTTGATATATTAACTTAGTGTTTCGATTATGCAAGATTCAGGAATAGGTGACCTTGAAAAAGACCCTTTCCCTTCCTGGGGCCTCAGTTTTCCTCTCAGTAAAATGAGGAGATTGGACTAGATGACCTGTAAGGGGCCTTCCAGTTCTGATATTCTACGTGGTTCTATTAATCAATATTCTATGATTCTATGAATTATTCAGCAATGAGACACTTCATTATCTCATGCCATGACTTAAATCAATTTGGATACAGTCTTCTATACTTCTTCCTCTCTACTCACTAGTACAAGTGTCAATGAACAGTGAAACAGATGAATTATATAAAATAAAGGAGAAAAGTGGACAATGGCCATCAGTGTACACCAAGAGAAGAATAAAGTCAACTGTAATTTTTCTAAAAGTTTATTAATTACAAAGCTTAGCTTTTCCATTGCTTCTAAATTGGACTAAACACCTTCAATTAAGTGTGAGAATTCACTTTAGCGCAGGCCCTTAGGCACCCACCATGACATCATCTGTTACTGTGTCTGAACACCAACTTTAAAACAATTTTAATATTTTCTTCCGTGATTTTTTTAAATTTAATTTTATTTTTTATTGTAGCATAGTTGATTGTACATATCTGTGGGGTACAGAGTTGAATATCAATGCCAATCTACAATATCCCATGCTCAAATCAGGATTATTAGTACATGCAACATTACACAAAGTAATCATTTTTTGTGGCCCTTTACCAATTCCTCCCTTATCACTACCTCCTTTCCTCTCTGGTGGTCTCACTTTGGTTCTCTCCTTTTGAAAACTCAACATATTATTGTGGCAGTTGTATCTTTCTTTCTTTTTTAATTTGTTTGTTTATTTTTTAGCTCCTACTTATGAGTGAGAACATGTGGCATTTCTCTTTCTGTGCCTGGCTTCTTTCACTTAACATGATTTTCTCCAAGTTCATCCATGTTACTACGAATGGCAGAATTTAATTCTTTTTTTATGAAAGTAGTATTCAATTGTTTGTGTGTATATATATATATATATATATATATATATATATATGATTATTATGTCTTCTTGATGGATAAACCCTTTTATCATTATATAGTGGC
>NW_007727265.1:201440-227968 GCF_000696425.1 Galeopterus variegatus
ACATATATATATATATATATATATATATATATATATATATATACCACATTTTCCTTATTCAGTCATCCAGCAATGGACATTTAGGAGTTTCTGTGATTTTTAAGAGTCCAATGTACAGTGGTATAGTACACTGTAAGCTTCAACTCTAATGCTTTGAAAGCCAACATAGGCAGCAACCTGCTCCTTCTCTTTTCTAATAGATAGAAATGAAAGAAATTGGGAAATATTCCCTATTTTAAATACATTTAAAAACTCATTTAGAATATATTTATGAGGAAAAGGATGAATGTGTGCTTAGATATGATAAAAACAAATTTAATAAAATGTTAATATTAGATTCTAGGTGGTGGGAATATACATGTTGATTGCAATATTTTTTTAAACAATGTGTAAAATTTTGTATGTTTAAAATGTTTAAAATTTGGTATGTTTAAAATTTTCAAATTGTAATGAAAAAAAGTTTTTAAATCTATCTTTATTAACAAATATAGCTGATTCTTAGTAGTATATTAGGTGTGTTGGGGGTGTAGTCATAGAGAAACCTGTGCTCTTCAAATGAAATTTAAACCAAGCAAACAACACAATCGAATGCTAAATCACTTGGAAATTAGATCAACAAAATATTAACCATCTGTGGGACATTAACAAAAGAATAGATTACTTTTGAAAAGACAAAATGAACAAATGCAGACCAAAGTTTGGAAAATATTCCAACATACAGCATCAAATTAACATCAAATTGTCAGATTGACAGATATTTGGTGTTAGTTATTCCTCTACATAAAAAGTGAAAAAATAGTAAAGTTAAATCACCTAACAAATAGTTACACTGCACCTACTTTTTAGACAGATATTGTTCTAGGTCCTGGGGATACAGTGATTAACAAGACAGTCAAGGTTCCTCTTCTCATGAAGCTTAGTGGGTTCTGATAGAGAATTCTTAAAATATATGAATAACGAAGATAATTTCAAAGATAAGTGCTAGGAAGAATTGTTTTCAAATAAACAGCCTAATATGAAAGAGTGACAGGTAAGGGGGAGGCAACTTTAAAAAGTGGTGAGGCTAAGATGATGAAAGGAAAGAAGCAAGCCTGAGATCTTAGGAAAAATAATTCCCAGAAGAGTGCAGAGAAAGTACACAGATGTGAAGCAGAGAGTAACTTGGTATGTTGGAGAAACAGAAGGAAGGCCAGCCTGGACAAAAACAACCAAAAAGCAAACGAGAGAGAGAGAGAGAGAGAGAGAGAGAGAGAGAGAGAGAGAGAGAGAGAGAGTGAGACACTAGAGGTCAAGTGAGCTGAGTGAGACTGGAGCATTGACCACGGGATTTGGACCATGGAGGCTGTGGGTGACCTAGACCAGAGCAGTCTCAGTGGGGTGGAGGAGACACAGGCCTCAATGAATGTCAGTAAAGGAGATAACAGGTAATATGGAGGTAAATACAAACATGTACCTTTTGATCTGAAGAAAAGAAAGAACTTAGGAGCAAGGGATGAAGGAAAAGTTTAACTTTAAAATGGGTGATATTACAGATACGAGGTTACCTCAAAAAGTTTGTGCAAAAATAGAATTCAAAGGTAATACGAATCTTACCATGAACTTTTTGATGTGTCCTTGTATTTATTTGTTTGCTGCTAAGAACAATTCAGCAGAGAATGAGAAGTTGATGTAGGAGACAAAGGAGTGGGTCGAGTATCTACAGTTCTTGACCACACAGGAACGGATGGCATCCAGAGGATACGTGGAGAAGAGGACCTTCAACAGGGATGATGGTGCTTCCTGCATTACACTTGGACAGAACATGGGCAGTATGGGTGTTCACACAAGCTGTCTATGCGATGAAGTGGTGAGAAGATGCAGGAGTTTCTATCTGGATGACTTTATCTATTCAGCTGATATTAAAAGCAGCTTAATAGTTCTGAATGGCCTTAATCCCAATATTTATTGGGCGAACTAGAAATGAACTGGTTCTAAGATTAAACTTCAGATCTGCTAGATCTAGGTGATATGGAATTGTATACATACAAAGTATAATAGAGTCTATGCCTCTTTCCAGTGGAGGCTACTTCTACAGATCAGACCCCAATCTAGATGTTATGCTAACCATCAAAATGAAAGGAATGTACCCATGCCATGACTCTCCCACCAACTGCCTCAGCAGAGAGAACACACCAGCAGTAGAGGGGGCATTCAGGGAAGCAGAAACATGCAGGCCTGTGCAAATTGAAAGATAAGCCATTTCCTGGGTAATGAGAAGGCATCTTGCAGATCCAATTTAGGGAAAACACAGCCTTCTTAGAGCCAATTGAGGAAGAGTTGTTATTTACAAATCTAAACTTTAAGCAATTCCAGATGCAAAGAGACCAAGAATCCTCTGCAGTTAGTAAATAAGGTGCTGCTCCCAGAAAGAGATCACTCCAGGATAGACAGTGAGACCCCAGAGTATGGGATCCAAGAGGATGCTAAGCAGTACCTAAAAGAAGAAGGGGGAAAGACCTAAGCACCAAAGGGAGCCACATCTTCCTCAGGGTGTCAGCGTTTCTTTTTGCACGAGAGTGACAAACTAACACAGGAACAGTGTTTTATTCTCAATCTGTTTATCATCTTTGTAAATCCCAAGTTAAAAAGCCGCTTCAGGGGCCGGCCTGTGGCTCACTCGGTAGAGTGCGGTGCTGATAACACCAAGGCCACGGGTTCGGATCCCATATAGGGATGGCCGGTTCGCTCACTGGGTGAGCGTGGTGCTGACAACACCAAGTCGAGGGTTAAGATCCCCTTACCGGTCATCTTTAAACCAAAGGGAGCCACATCTCCCTCAGGGTGTTAGCCTTTCTTTTTGCACGAGAGTGACAAACTAACACAGAAACACTATTTTATTCTCAATCCGTTTATTATCTTTGTAAATCCCAAGTTAAAAAGCCGCTTCAAAAATTCCTGTTATGTGTCTGGACTAGTAATTTGTTAACTGACAATTATCATCCTGGTTTAGGGGCTGGATTGTCAAGGTCATGTGAGCAGTGCCTCTTATGGAATGATGAGATAACGATGTTTACTCCAACATGGGTGTGCTACACATGGCAAACATATCAGCAATTTAAAGCCTACTCATAGGTCAATTTCCATTTCTGTAAAAGGATGGAGTTAGAGTAAGTGAACTTTATGATCTATATCAGGTCAAACAATCCTATTATTCTAAGTACCGATAATTACTTCACAATATTTATCGGTACTAGTTACCCTATCATTTAACCCACATGTTCTTTACGTGCAATAACCATTATCAATATTAAATCCAAACTTAACCCATGCTGCTCACATTATCAATTTTTTTTTTCTAGAGTTTGCATGTAGTCTTTGGTAATGTGAAACTAAATATGAAGGTGGGTCTTGGTCTGTTAGCTTTTGTTTTTTTAAGAACTCCAAGTGTTTATCCTCTCAGATGTGCTCAGCACTCCTCTGTGAAATGGATGCAGATAGGATCTGTAATAAACTGGTCATAAGAGAGTAATAATCAAATATGAATTCCTTGGTTCTGCTACCAAAAATGTTTTTTACATCCCACTCTAATATGATAACTGAACTAAATCCTAGCCTGTGCAAACAGAACCTATATATTGAACACAAGAACCTTTACAATGGGGCCATAAATGCTTAAGGAGCACAGTAGGCGCTTAAAATCTATTAGTCTGGAGATGTAATTTTTACCAAGTGCAGAATAAATATTGAAATGGTAAAAAAATTTCTCAAAAACTGAGAGACTTTTAAAATAACTGTTGTGCACATAGAGTGGGATAATCAAATCTGTTACTAATTGGTACTTACTTCTTCCTGCACAAATTATTTGTCATGTAGGGTATATACATGCAGTTTGCTATAATGAAAAAACATTTTTTTTTTCTAATCTACATGACCCATATGCTAGCTGACAGTCATTGGGCAGATTACAGAGTTTCGATTTCCTTATCTGTGAAAATGGGATTTTGTTGTAAAGTTAAATGAGACTTAATATATAAATGTCCTACGACAAGTGCCTGCCAGTTTGGAGATACTCAATAAATAGCTCTTGTTACCACTATTTTAGAATATCACCTGCTAATGTATATCATCATAATCACAGGTTAACAGCCTCTTAACTCTCTAGCTGTATATGAGATATGTGTACGTGTGAGCCTGCCTTCTAACGAGTACATGTGTATGCATAAGGAGAGGTCCCCTTGAAATACAGAGAATTTTTAACAAGTCCTTCAGAAGACAATATTGGCTTGTGTTAGAATCATAAGAGGATTGCAGATGAGAGCACTGAAACATAGCAGGAAAGCAGTTATTAGCCAGATGAGGATCCAAATGGACATCCTGGCTCCCAACTTTAAAGAGCCATCTCAGAAGGATATAATGTACACAGTAAAATCCTGGTTGGCTTCATAATATCCATCATTTCTTTCTGGCTTTGATAATTACATTAAATATAAACTGCAACTAGGCAAGGCATTATCATTTCTTATTTTCTACTGCCCCCTTGAGTCAAAGATGCCTACAACATTAAATTGGCTTTTTCTTAAATAATTTAATGGGGATTAGTCAAGGGTGAGAATGCACATTTTGATGCTCTGCATTTCACTCTTTAGTCAGATACACGGGTAGATCACATGCATACCTTATACGTAGTACTGACTATGATAAATAGAGGCCAGCCTCAACTGAAATGACAAAATAAGGGGAAATTCCAAACTCAAGAGTGGTGCTGTTTTAAAACTCTTTGTTAAGTGGTTTCTTAAATTGCACCCAACCCGTAATCACATTGATGTAAAATAACGATGCAGTGTTTAACTTAAAAGATAATAACAAAGGAAAAGGAAAGTAGAGTAGCTTTACAAAATATAAAAGAAAAAATCACGATGTGATGAAAATCACTTAAAAATAGGCAAGGTCCACTGCACAACGTTGGAATTAAGCAAAGAAAGAATAAAAAATATGAGCAATTACAGCTAACAAGCAAATTTAATAATTGGCTGCATACAAGCAAGCCTTCCACGATTTTTTTGTCAGAAAATAAAATTAACTACTATATAATAAGGCATTCATTTGAATGCATGTATTTGAAATACCCCTTAGCAGCCTCTCATTTATTTTTTTAGTGTTAATCACTTAATTTGAAACTCTTCTGAGACTTCTAATTTTTCTTTCACTTTAATTTTTTTTCTTGTGTACAAGGATTCTTGAGTAAATGGGTTCAAATTATATTTAGGTAAAATGTATGTACAATTATTAATTACAACAATTGTTATTCTACTAAAGGAAGAATCTTGTCTTCATTAACTTTCTTTAAATGAGTCTGTCAGAATACTCATTAGACCTAGAATTCATTTCAGGTCAATTCTTATTAATCAAGTAGTAAAGTCAGAGTCTTATAAATATCTTCTAAGGCTCTCTACTCTGCAGTTAGCAGTGTAAAATATTGGAAGATGAGAAACATTTTTAAATCAAATATTTTGATTCCATATTATTGTTTTTTTTTAAATCTACATTTCTCTAAACCTCATAATGAAACTGTACCAAGAGGTCCATTAAATATTTTGCTAGTCACTAGGCATACAGAAATAAGACACAGACCATTTCCAAGGAATTACAAATATACTAGGAAAAATGTGTTTAACTCTTCCCTCCCCACTCTTCTCCTCTTCAAGAAACATAGACTGCATATAGTCAATGAAAAAATAACATGAAAAAATCGTATTGGGCCGGCCCCGTGGCGCACTCGGGAGAGTGTGGCGCTGGGAGCACAGCGACGCTCCCACCGTGGGTTCGGATCCTATATAGGGATGGCCGGTGTGCTCACTGGCTGAGCACAGTGTGGGCCACACCAAGCCAAGGGTTGTGATTCCCTTACCGGTCACGAAAAAGACAAAAAAAAAAAAAAAAAAAAAAAAAAGAAAGAAAGAAAGAAATAGTCTAGAGAAAAGAGGCATCTCTTTTGTCAGAGTGAGGTTTCATAGAAAATACCTAACTTTGGACTGGAGTGGAGGCCTTTATGAAGTGGGAGGCAATTGTTGACCTGGGATTAAGAAGAAAACAAATGATTGAGAAATTAACAACAATAATAAACAATTCTCCTTAAAGAAAAACCAAAACCTAAAATACCTGAAGACATATATTGTGAGGTCAATGAACAAAATCAACCATCCAAATAGGAATTTACCCCAGATGAAATTAGTTGTATAGCACAGTTAATCCAGTGGCCTTTGTGTTAAATCCAGCTCAATGCCCCTTTTGTAAATAAAGTTTTATTGGAACATAGCCATGCCCCACTCACGGATGCATTGTCTCTGGCTGCTTTTGTACTACAAGACAGAGTTCAGTAATTGTAACAGAGACTGTGTGGCCCATAAAGCCTAAAATATTTACTATCTGGCCTTTTACAGAAAAAGCTTGCCAATCCTTTGATTAGAGATTTTAAAATATGTGTTGTTAAGATGTTCAAAGAGATCAATAAAGCAATCACACCCATTAAAAAAATAAATTATGAACAATAGGAGAAATGCAAGAAGAGCAGACAGATATGAAAAAACAAAACACTAAAAATTTTGTAAAGTAATAAGAAAAATGAGGAAAGGACAGGAACAGGAAACACATACACATGCAAAAATGGTCAATAAATATAAAATAAGGCAAGCCTCATCAGTTATAGTGAAAATGTAAATTAAAATGAGATATTGTTGCATATCTCTCAGAATGGCAACAAATAAAATTTTGAAAATAGTAATTGTTAATGAGAAGGTAAAGAAACACTAAAACATAGTTCATTTGTTACAGTTGCTCTGCAGATGAAACCAGCACTGTGTCTAGTAAAGTTGAAAATGTGTGTACTCTATCAGCCAGTAATTCAGCTTCTGCATGTGCACCTTATAGAAACACATACATACACTCAAGGAAACTTGCACATTGTTTATAGCAGTATTGGGGTTTTTTTGTTTGTTTGTCTTTAGTCGGAAAACATTGGAAACAAAATTTGTCTCCATTAGCTATACCTAAAATAAGCCTGCATAATAAACAGCCCCAAAATTCAGTGGCTTTAAAAGTTATTCTATTCTTGCTCACACGCCTGTGGGTTGCCTACGAAGGCTCTAATGATCTCAGCTGGGCTGAGCTGGTTTTAGTTCCTGGCTACAAATTCAGTTCAGATTTGCTCCATGTGCCTCTCATTCTTCTTGGACAAGTGGGCCTATTCTTTCACCTGCACAATGATGGCAGAATGGAAGAAGGCAGGCTGAAATGTAGAAAACATTTAAATCCCTCTTGTGTCGAGCCCAGAAACATTCCTTTCTCCAAAGGAAGTCTTATGGCCAAGCCTAACATAAATCAGGTGGGAAAATACATTCTGCCCATAATGGGAGAAATTGAAAAGACCCCTTGAAGAAAAGGGCGAGGATACAGAGAGCGGTGCAGAACCAGGAAGGATAAAGCAATCTACCACAGGTTCATAAACAAGAGAAGAGGTACAATCTATATGTTCACTGGACTACTCTCCAGACAGTAAAATCGAACTCCAGTTCTACGTATCAACAAGGCTACATCTCAAAAAGGTTATGTTAAGAATAACAACCAACTGATAAGTATGCAAAATACTTTTATGTATTATTTATGTTTAAATGCTTATATAAGAAAGTTATAGAAACATGCATGGAATTTATAAATACCAAATTCAGGAGAGAGGTTACCTTTGGGCAGGATGAGTGGGGAGAGACTGGAAAGAAATACATGAGGGGACTTGGGCTGTACTCTGTAATGTTTTTTATTTTGTAAAAAAGATGTGAAGCAAATGTGCAAAATATAAGTTCTATTTGAAAGGAAAAACCCCAGCTCGAGCGCAAAGTAAGACACACCAGGAGACGGGGACTCAACTGAAGTGTATTAGGTGGACAAAATGAACAAGTGGGCCGCCCTTTCAGAAGTGGGAGCAGAAGCACGGAGAGAGTCGGGGTGGGCCTTTTATATCCAGTTAGGCTGAGCTGGACTGTTCCTATTGGCTAAGAAGGAAGGGGAGGTAAGCGGGTGGGCTTTAAGCTGAGCTGGGACTTCCTCATAGGTGGGCAAAATTGCACATGCGGGAAGGTGCCGTGGCAACTTGGGGATTTTTCTGGGTGGGTGTTTTCCAGGAAACTTTCTCAGGCACCATTTTCTGTATCTTAGTCTTTAATGCCATTTTATTTTTCTGGCAGAAGGTATGTTAGCCACCACTATTAAAGATGATGACTGAAAAGCATTATAGTGCAAGTGGTTAAGAGAAGGACTGCCTGGGTTTTATTTTATTTTATTTTTTAAATAAAATATTTTAATTGACAAAAGTAAACTTCTGTATGATAAATAACATTATCATCATATTAAACAACAACAACAAAATCCTCACAGAAAGAAAAAAGGCAAAAAAAAAACCAAAACCCACAACCAAAATATAAGATACAAACTGGAAAATTATATTTGTAACACATACAACAGACAAAAAATAGCGACCTGAATATACACAGAATTCCCTACAGATTGATTTTTTTATTTGAGCTTACACATTGTAATTGTCCATACTTATGGGGTACAATCTGATGTTTTGATACATATATGTAGTATAATAATTGGGGCAGGGTGGTTAATGTATCCATCACCTCATGCATTTATCATTTCTTTGTGGCAAAAACATTCAAAAGCCTCTCCTCCAGCTATCATGTAATATACGAAATTTAACTGTTAACCATAGTCACCCTGCTGTGCAGTAGAACACCAGAACTTAGTGCTCCTATCTAATTGCAATTGTGTTACCCATTGGCCAGCCTCTCCCTGTTTTCCCTCCCCCTACCTGAGTTTTATATCTTCCTTCCCCACTTACTAGCTGTGTGATCCTGAATTAATTACTTAACCTCTCTGAGTTTTCCCTCCCCCTACCTGAGTTTTATATCTTCCTTCCCCACTTACTAGCTGTGTGATCCTGAATTAATTACTTAACCTCTCTGAGTTTTCCCTCCCCCTACCTGAGTTTTATATCTTCCTTCCCCACTTACTAGCTGTGTGATCCTGAATTAATTACTTAACCTCTCTGAGTTTTCCCTCCCCCTACCTGAGTTTTATATCTTCCTTCCCCACTTACTAGCTGTGTGATCCTGGATTAATTACTTAACCTCTCTGAGGCTGTTTTTATCTGCAAAACAGGAAGAATAATAATCTGTCCAATAACATTGTTATGGTACAAAGTAAACAAAATGAGTATTATTTGTTAATATTCTCCTTCATATTTTTCTCAATCTTTGATATACTTCATGATTAAAAAAATAAGAAGTATATATGCGATGAGGGAGGGTTATGGTAGATAAGGGCGAGACATTATGGGTTTAGGTTACACAACTCAAACCTTACACTGGAGGGAGGTTTTTCTATCCTATTTGATCTAATTTAAACTGAGAGTGTCTTTCAAAATTAGTGAATTTGATGCTTCCTATTCTCCATTAGACATTGTAGCTCAATCATAAGACTCCTGCAATAACCTAGGGTTGTTAGGGAAGGATGAGTAAAATATACTTCTAGATTACCCAAGTATCTAGCAAGACTTCCTGGGAACAAGTGTTCTTTGAGTTGAAGGACATCATTTCCCAAGCCTGATGGAACTAGGTGTTGGCACTATTTCCCCTGGAAATGGCATCAATCCACTACAGCTCTCAGAGGTTCTTCACCTCTGTAGCTTAGAACTGCAGTGAATCCTCATGAGGAAAACAACTCTACATACCCATAATGACAGAATACTAGTAGCACGTATTTTAAATGGCAATTGATTCATTCTTCTTCACAATCCCTAAGCCTTACCTAGAAGGGAGTGGGCAGAAGAATCACCCTAACTTTTCTCTTTATTTTCCTACTTCCAACCGTGGTCTAACCCCTTCACATTCCTGTCAGTGACAGGCCTTCTCCTGAGGCACTCAGTAATATCCACTGGGCATTTTGGACGGAGAATTAGAATCTTTTCAATCCAATTTCATCTGTTATTCTAGAAGAATTCACTGTTTGTATGGACATACATTGTAGCCACCAAGCCTCTTAGTTCTTCCATCTTATTTTTCCCAAAAATATTTTGACATACACTTGTACATATTTGTGGGGTACACTGTGTTGTTTTGATGCGTGAATATACTGCACAATGATTCACTTAGAGTGGATCGTTTTGTACCCATCAGTCCACCATTTTTCCTCCTTTCCCCACTCCCATCTTTTAAACTTCATTGACCTTCACTGTTATACATCTGCCACGATCTATTTCTAGGGCCTTACTTAGTAATGCTCTAGAATAGATTCATCAGCTGAACATAATGCAAATTTATTACTCCCGTGCTTCCCAGTTCTCACATACTCAACCCAACTCGATCATCACTCTTCTCTTCTTCAGCTTCACGGAGACCATTACTGTCTCCCTTGACCTTACCATTTCTGTCAGTCAATTGGCACCTGACTGGCCTTTTCTGTCTCTATACCATGCCTAGTTCCCATGGCTTATCACCTCCACTCTTTTCTCCTGTACACTGTCATACTCACCTTGTAAATCTCTACCCTTGATTGGGGCTATGTCATGCCTTCACACTCATAAACCTAGGCAGCTGCACACTAGTGGGCATAATCAAATGATACACACTGATCTTCAGTCTTAACAAGGCCCTCAGTACTGCTTGTGAACACTTCTCATCCTTTATCAGCATGTTTCAGATATTGGCAACTCTCAGCCTCCTACTCAAACTTTTTACTCATTTTAAGCTGTTGACTTTGCTTTCTAGCTTATCATCAAGAAGCATGAGACCATCTGATGTGTTCTCCCTTAATTGCCTGTCCACTATTAAATTGTCTACATGTATCTCTATTTGCACATTGTTTTTCTACTCTCAGAGAAAGAAGTAGCCCTGCTCTTTTCCAAGGCCAGCACCTTCCCTGTACCTTCAATTCCATGCCCTTCAGCAAGACCGAGACTAGGGCACAAGTTTAAGGAGACCCACTCCTGGATGCTTAACCTGCACCCACCCGATTCTGAGAGTGATTGCCTCCTTAAACTTCACTTGCCTCACCCTAGTCCAGTTTCTGCCCTCCAGTCTCCTCCAGAGCCCTGACTGATCATTCATCCCCACTTCCTTTATTTTTAACTCTCCCTACTACATAGTCTTTCCACTCACCCTGCACAGTGCTCAAGTCATGCTCTGTTGCTTCATATTGTAAAATTGACAAAAAGCCTATCTTTTCCATGAAGGTCATGAATGAATGGCCTAGGACCTTTTGTAACTAGGCGGTTATGATGGTTAATTTTATGTGTCCAGTTGACTGGGCTAAGGGATACCAGATAGCTGGGGCAACATTATTTCTGGGTGTGTCTGTGAGGGTGTTTCCAGAAGATAATTGAATCAGTAGACTGAGTAAAGAAGATCCACCCTCCCCAGTGTAGGAGGGCATCATCCAATCAGCTGAGGACCTGAATAGAACAAAAAGGCAGAGGAGAGGCAAATTAGCTCTCTCTCTTCCTGAGCTGGGACACCCAAATTCTCCCACACATTGGCATCTGCACTCCTAGTTCTCAGGCATTCATATTTGGACTGAATCGCATAACCAGTTTTCTTGAGTCTCCAGCTTGCAGACAGCAGAATGTGGGACTTCTTGACATCCATAATCTCATGAGCCAATTCTCATAATAAATTCCTCTTCATAAAAGGGTACTTCAAACTGTTCGTGGAAAATTTGTGTTATCTTTTAATTCTATTTTTCCATGAACTTTTTGAAGTAACTTCATATGTCCTATTGGTTCTGTTTCTCTGGAGAATTCTGACTTAATACAGCAGGTTATATAACTAATTCTGGTATTCAATAATAGAAAGTGAATCTGGCTCTCCCACCTAAAAAACATTCCATAGTAACAACTTTGTCATTAATGAGAATGATATTTTGGTTTCTTTATGGCCTAGTCCTTTTTATTTTCCAGAATTTCTTCAGAATCTAGGCAATGAAAAGGGTTCCTATTTATTGGGCATTCACTCATCCAAACCCCAAATGGCTACATTCTCTCCTACACATGCTAGTCCTTGTGCTTAGAATCACATGCCCCAACTTAAATCAATCAACTCATATTTATCCTTCAGATCTCAGTTACTTTCTGAAGAAATCCCTCCCCCAATCTAACCTAAAACTACATCAAATATGCCTACTATGAGCTCTCCTTGTGCTAGATACTTCTCCTTTGCATCAATAACCATGATTGTAATTTTCTATTTATTTGAGTGATTTATTTGAGATGGTCTGTGTCTCTTAATAGAATATAAGCTCTTAAGAGGGGCAGGAATGATTCCCATTTTTGCTCACCAAATATCTGAAATGCCCAGAACAATGCTTAGCATTTTCATAGTAGATAATCAATGTTCATTTTCTGAATGAATGATGAAGTTCAGGTCTTATTTCCTCCAGAAAGCCTTTCATAACAGCCCTAGATGGGTGTCCCTTCTCTGTTTTCCCACAGCACCAGTGTGATTTACTTTCATTTATCTAAGCACAATGAACTATAATTGTGACTTTGTCTCCATGACTATATCTTGACCTTTTTGAAGGCAGGTATTTACTAATCTTTGGCACCTAGCATAATCCCCTCCAAGGATAGGTGAGCAATAATTTTCTATTGAATGAATGAGAATATGTAGACTTTGCTTTATAATGAAAGTAGTAGTTACTAAAAGTTAAGTGGCAATGAGGATTGGTGAAAACAGGTCAGTAGGTCTGAGTGTGCACAGTCGACTGTGGGAAGTTAGCAAACTAGCCCTTGGAAAAGTTCCTGATATTCAGAGTTGATGACATTTGGCAGATGAAGTTACACAATAGGAAACCAAGTCTTTTACCTCCCACAAATAACCAATTTGAGGTGCTTTTTTCACCAAGATAGTTATGCAACTTTAACACTTTTTTCAAGTGCCTAAATCAACCTTGGGTACCCAGAGAATAAACCACTGCCAAATGTAATGCAAATAAAATTTAATTTGTAAAAAGATAAAATAAAATAAAATGGAACATATCAAAGTGGTATTGTTCTTTCTTTAAAAATATAAAGATTACTAAATGCTTTAATCAGAAGCATGGGAGAAAATACATCTTTTCCAAATTTAAAACCTTATAGCAATATCCAGGGAAAGGCTAACTACTAACATCAGAACATCAAAAGCTTATACAACACATGATAGAATTGTTTTATATACATCTCATCATTTAAGTTACAAAATCCCTAGAGAAGAATCACTGTTTATATTTTGTAACCAGCAGAACTGTATGAGAAATCTGTATTCTTGTTGCCCCCAAAAATCTACTCTGTAAAAACACTTTCTTATTTAAACTCCAAATATCAATTTTGCTTATTTTTAAGGCCTTAAAAAATCTTATATCTGATTCTATTCATTCAAATGCTTCAGAATCAATAAATCATCCTTTGTAAGCAATCCTTCAAAATACCTGCTGGGATACCATTTTATAGTATATAACTTTAACTTTTAGATAAAATGAGAAGGTGCTAACCACTCTTTTCTTTATAAGAATGCCTATTTATTAGTGCTAAGTAAGACTTTTAAATGACTTATCTCAAAACATAAAAATGCTATATCAATTCTAGCCATTTATGAAATGAGATTGATGGTAGAACAAGTAAGGAGAGAGAAATCCTTGCTCCTATTAGTGAATGAAATAGGCAACTGACATCCCATCTAGTTTATTTGATAGTAAAAGTATGCCCACCTCAAATATCTCCCTGGAGGTTTGTTATGCTCCTTTTTCATAGTTACATGCATTTGTACATATTATACATAAAATGTATACATATCCTAAAACTATAACTAGCACATCAAATGTGTGATTATATAGTATTACTCCCTATAACAAAGTAAAATTAAGTGCAGATGTTAGCAATGAGTTGATTTTAAAAAAAACTGTAAAGTAAATAATAGTCAAAGTTGTACAACAGGTATGGGGAAGACCATGAAGGTGGCAAATTAATGCCTGGTCTTTAGGAAAAATCTGCTTAAGAAACTATGCCTTCTGGTAGTCTTTTTCACAGGCTAAGTAATTTCTAAAGGGACAGAGGTGTTGACTAGCATAGAGCTATCCCATGTTGCTTGTGTCTAACCAAATCTCTAGAAGAATATGGCATGGAACAAGAACTGCAAGTTTGATGGAAGGTAGGAAAGAGAATGGAAAGGGAGGCCTAAAGCACAGGGCTGCTCAAGGTTTGGGAATGATGGTCAAGTGCATATGAGAGGAAAAGGAGAGGACTATAAGAGGTGATAGAAGCTCCAGCACCAGTGGAAAAGGTTGAAGCTAAGTACAGTGTATTTTCTATTACTCAGATTGCCCAGTGACCTAGGATCATTAAAACAACTTGTGTAGCTGAAATCTATCTCACTTTAGAATGAATTCCCTCCAGGAAGACTCCACAGTCCCTCACAAAAATTGGATCCTCAGACTGACACGCCCTCCAAATGTGCTCAGCTATGCCTAAATCCTAGGCTAAACATAACATATACTGCCAAACAGAAGTTCTGTACACAATGCACAAATAACACAATTTAATGCTTATCTATTCTAAGAAATGGAATTAATGGAGGGCCAAGGACTTAAAAGAGATTTATGCATAAACTCTTTATTTTAGGAGTGTATCTTAGGAAGACTTGTGTGAGCCAACAGATTAAAGGTGAAAAATGGTAAACTGATGATATAATTGTAAATATAGGTGGAGATTATGAAAGTATGAATACACATTATCAGGGTTATTTTAATGATCAGTGAATTTCACAGAAATTGTGATTGAAACAAAAATAAAAATATTAAATCCCATTTCCAATAAAAGTGCTCCATGATGTTTTGGCAACTTTGTTGAGTTTTTTCAGTTTGGTATAGTGTTACTTGTTTGGGCAAATGATGAGAATTCCATCAGTTACCTGACCTTTACCTGCAAAATTATTTGCATCCGAACCCAAACTTCCCTTCTTCCTTCTAAGCACAATGCCTATTCCTCCTCATGTGCCCAGAATTCTACCCTCTGTGACCTCTTCACATACTGTTCTTCATTAATTACTCAACATCCTTAAATCACTTGAATATCTCTCTTTTTACTGATGTCTTTCTACCAACATTTACACATGTTAAATTAAAAATGAACAAAATTATTTGATCATAGGTTGCCTTATATCTACCACTCTCTCTTACATCTCCCTTTCACAGTAAAAGTTATTTCAAAAGAACTCAAAGAAGTGGAGAATAGAACGCTGTTTACCAACTATTGGGGATAGAGCGGTGGAAGGATAGGGAAGAAGTTGGTCAAAGGATACAAAATTTCAGTTAGAAAGGAGTAATAAGTTCAAGATATCCATTGTACAACGTGGTGACTATAATTAATAACAATGTATTGTATACTTGAAAATTTTTAAGAGAATAGAGTTTAATGTTCTCACCACAAAAAAAGAAGTACATGAGGTAATGCATATATTAATTAACTTGATTTAGTCATTACACAATGTATACATATATCAAAACATTATATTGTGCACCATACATATGTACAATTCTTGTCATTTACAATAAAGAAAGGAAGAAAAAGAAAAAGTTATTTCAAAATTATCTACACTTGCATTCTCCATTATGAAAAGCTTTATAGGACCCTAGAGTTAACAGGTGACCTGGTCTCTCTAGGAGAGTCCCATTTTTGCATCCTGTCCCGATGTTATTATTACAGTGCCTCCTTTCACTCTGAAAAATGAAGTTGTTTGGGTGATAAAATTATATAGTTACAATGTACCTGAAATAACCTATTAAATATAATTTGGAGAAAGAAGAAAATATCTAATTTCTATAGCAGCAAATATATACATACATACATAGAGTATCCATTTTTAAAATCCAAAAGACTAAAGATGACTAAAGATATACCATGACCAAGAATTAGACTATATCTAAAGATGGCAAAGAAAAAAATAAGTTGAATAAAATGACAATTATAATCGAAATGGAATTTTTCAGAAAACCTTACAAAATGACTCATATGTTTATATACAAGTGTATGCCAAATGAATGTTTTAAGAAACAATAATTCTGACATAAGGGAAATTAAATCATGTTATAAAGTTAACATGTTATATTTTCATTATAAAATAATGAAAAGCATGAAATATGCAGTTTGAGACATGCAAAAAAATAAATTCTCCAAGGATGAAATGAAAAATATTAAAAAGTATATTTTGAGACTTCATCCTCAGCATGTCTGAGTGTGTGCTGACAAGACAGGCACCTCCCTAGAGAGTCCTGAGACCTCAGGTGACCATGTGCCCAAGGCGCCAGTGGGCTACCGAGCAGACACTGAGGAAACCATGCCAGATTGGCAGCCCCAGAAGGATCCTAGCCAGACAATAGTGTCAAATCATTGGTCCATGAAATCCCTTGCCACAATGACTAAACATCAAAGGAAAGGTACCAGAAATATGAAAAATCAAGAAAGTACACCACCAAAAGGTAATAACTCTCAAGCTGTAGATCCTATAGAACAAGAAGCCCTTGAAATGTCTGATAACGAATTTCGAGTGATAATTCTAAGGAAACTAAATGAGATACAAGAAAACTCAGCTAGACAACATGATGAAATGAGGAAAAGTATACAGGACCTGAAAGAAGAAATGTACAAGGAAATCAATGCCCTGAAAAAGAATGTTGCAGAGCTTGCCAAGCTGAAAAATCATTCCATGAAATAAAAAACACAACAGAGATTTTAACCAGCAGGCTTGCAGAAGCAGAAGAGAGAACTTCTGACCTTGAAGATGGGTTGTTTGAAATAACACAGGCAGACAAAAAACAAAAAAGAAAGAAGAATTAAAAGCATTGAAGAAAATCTAAGAGAGATATCAGACAATCTTAAGCACTCAAATATCCGAGTCATGGGTATTCCAGAAGGGGAGGAAAAAGGAGATTGCATTGAAAACATATTCAAGAAAATAGTGGCAAAAAACTTCCCAGTTATATAAAAAGACACAGATCTTCAGATTCAGGAAGCTCAAAGATCCCCAAACATATTCAACCCAAAAAGGTCTTCTCCAAGAAGTGTTATAGTCAAATTAGCAAAACTCAAAGACAAAGAGAGAATCTTAAAAGCTGCAAGAGAGAAGCATCAAATCTCCTGTAAGGGTGCCCCAATCAGACTAACATCAGATTTTTCATCACAAACCCTAAAAGCCAGAAAGGAATGGGATGATATATTCAAAATACTAAAAGACAGAGATTGCCAGCCAAGAACACTCAACCCCGCAAGGGTCCCCTTCCAAAATGAAGCACAAATAGTACATTTCTCAGACAAACAAAAACTGCAGGAGTTCACCATCACATGACCACCCTTACAAGAAATTCTCAAGGGAGTACTGGGTTTGGTACTGGAAAAATAACTACCACGGTGATAAAAACTCAAAAAAAGTCCAAACCCACTACTAAAATAAAAAATGCCTACACTGAAGGAAAATAAAAATCATGTACAACCCAAGAAACCAACAAATACAGACGGCAAACAGTAAATCAGAAAGAAAGGAACAAAAAACACTTAAGACATCCAAACAAAAGTCAACAAAATGCTAGGAGCAAATCAACAATTTTCAATAACAACTCTTAATGTAAAAGGATCAAATTCCCTAATCAAAAGACAAAGACTGGCTGACTGGACTAAAAGGGAGGACCCAACTATATGCTGCCTTCAAGAGACCCACCACACCTATAAAGACTCACATAGACTAAGAGTGAAAGGATGGAAAAAGACTTACCATGCAAACAGAAATGATAAACGAGCTGGAGTAGCTATTCTTATATCTGATAAAATAGACTTTAAACTAAAACCCATTAAAAGAGATAATGAGGGACACTACATAATGATAAAAGGATTCTTCCATCAAGAAGACATAACAATCATAAATATATACACACCCACTGTTGGAGCAGCCAGATTTATAGAGCAAACTCTATTAGACCTACAGAGGGAAATAGACACTAACACCATAATAGCAGGGTACCTGAACACCCCACTATCCATACTGGACAAATTATCTAGGCAAAGAATAGGCAGAGAAACAAAAGATCTAAACAACACTCTGGACTAATTGGACTTGGCAGATATCTACCGAACATTCCATCCAACAACCTCAGAATATTCATTCTTCTCATCACCACATGGATCATTCTCCAGGACAGAACACATGCTAGGTCACAAATCAAGTCTCAAAAAATTCAAAAAAATTGGAATTATCCCATGTATTTTTTCAGACAACAATGGATACAAAATTCTGGAAACTATATGAACACATGGAAATTAAATAGCATTCTACTTAATGACATATCAGTTCAAGAAGAACTTAAACAGGAAATCAAAAAAAATTATTGAAACTAATGAAAACAATGATACATCATACCAAAACCTGTGGAATACTGCAAAAGCAGTACTAAAGGGGAAATGTATTGCATTAAATGCTTACTTCAGAAAAGTGGAAAGATGGCAAGTGAACAACCTAATACTTCACCTTAAAGAACTAGAAAAACAAGAATGATCCAAACCCAAAGTTAGGAGACGGAATGAAATCATTAACATCAGAGCAGGACTAAATGAAATTGAAAGAAAAAAATGATACAACAGATCAATGAATCAAAAAGTTGTATGTCTGTAAAGATAAATAAAATTGACAAACCATTAGCACAGCTACCTATAAAAAGAAGAGAGAAGACCTAAATAATAGAAATGAAAAAAGTGATATTACAACTGATACCTCTGAAGTACAAGGAATTATTAGAGACTACTATAAACAACAATATGCCAAAAATTTTGAAAATCTGGAGGAAATGGATAAATTTCTGGACACACACAAAATACCAAAACTGAGCCAAGACAATGTAGAAAATTTGAAAAGGCCAGTAACAATAAAAGATATTGAAGTTGTTATCAGAAGAATCCCAAAAAAGAAAAGCCCAGGACTAGATGGATCCACAGCAGAATTCTACCAAACATCCAAAGAGGAATTGACACCAATTCTTTGCAAACTATTCCTAAAGATTGAAACAGAGGCAATTCTCCCAAACTCATTCTATGAAGCAAACATCACCCTGATACCAGAACCAGGTAAAGATACAACAAAAAAAGAAAACTAAAGGCCAATATCCTTGATGAATATAGATGCAAAAATCCTCAAGAAAATGCTAGCTAACAGAATAGAGCAACACATATGCAAAATTGTACACCATGAACAAGTGGGATTCATTCCAGGGATACAAGGTTGGTTCAACATAAGCAAATCAATAAACGTGATACACCATATCAATAAAGTCAAACTCAAGGACCATATGATCATCTCTATAGATGCTGAAAAAGCATTAGATAAAATTCAACACTCATTCATGATAAAGTCTCTCTACAAGTTAGGTAAAGTTGGAAAGAATGCCAACATAATTAAAGCCATATATCATAAACCCACTGCCAATATCATCCTGAATGATATACAACAAGAACTAGACAAGGACGCCCACTCTCACCACTCCTATTCAACATAGTGTTGAAAGTACTAGCCAGAGCAATCAGAAAAGAGAAGGATATAAAGGGCATCCAGATTGGAAAAAAATGAAGTCAAACTGTCCCTGTTTGCAGATGACATGATCCTATATATTGAACAGCCTAAAGCCTCTAGAAAAAAACTCTTGGAATTGATAAATGATTTCAGCAAAGTTGCAGGATACAAAATCAACACACAAAAATCAGTAGCATTTCTATTCTCTGATAGTGAACGTGCAGAAAGAGAAATCAAGAAAGCTTGCCTGTTAGGAGTAGCCAACAAAAAAATAAAATACTTAGGAATAGTTAACCAAGGATGTGAAAAATCTGTATAATGAGACCTACAAACTACTGCTGAGAGAAATTAAAGAGGATACAAGAAGATGGAAAGATATCCCATGCTCTTGGATTGGAAGAATCCAAATTGTTAAAATGTCCATACTACCCAAAGGGATATACAAATTCAATGCAATCCCCACCAAAATTACAATGACATTTTTCCCAGAAATGGAAAGAACTATCCAGACATTTATATGGAATAACAAAAGACCACACATAGCCAAAGCAATGCTGAGCAAAAAAAAATAAAACTGGAGGCATAACACTACCTGGTATAATCTATACTACAAAGCTGTAACAACCCGAACAGCATGGTACTGGCATAAAAACAGACACACTGATCAATGGAATAGAATAGAGAATCCAGAAATCAACCCACACACCTACAGCCATCTGATCTTTGACAAAGGCCCCAAGCCTATACACTGGGGAAGAGACTGCCTCTTCAGCAAATGGTGCTGGGATAACTGGATATCCATATGCAGGGGAAAGAAATTAGACCCATACCTCGCACCATATAGTAAAATCAATTCAAAATGGATTAAAGAATTAAATATTCACCCTGAAATATTAAAACTTCTTAAAGAAAATATAAGAGAAACACTTCAGGAAGTAAGACTGGAAACAGACTTCATGAATATGACCCCCAAAGCACAGGCAACCAAAGGAAAAATAAACAAATGGGATTATATCAAACTAAAAAGCTTCTGCACAGCAAAAGAAACAATTAACAGAGTTAAAAGACAACCAACAGAGTGGGAGAAGATATTTGCAAAATATACATCTGACAAAGGATTAATATCCAGAATATACAAGGAACTCAAACAACTTTACAGGAAAAAAAACAAGTAACGTAATTTAAAAAAATGGTCAAAAGAGCTAAATAGGCATTTCTAAATGGAAAATATACGAATGGCCAACAGACACATGAAAGAATGCTCAACATCACTCAGCATTCGGGAAATGCAAATCAAAACTAAATTGAGATACCATCTCATCCCAGTTTGCATGGCTAATATCCAAAAGACTGTGAATGATAAATGCTGGCGAGGTTGCAGAGAAAAAGGAACTCTCATACATTGTTGGTGGGACTGCAAAATGATGCAGCCTGTATGGAAAATGGTGTGGAGGTTCCTCAAACAATTGCAGATAGATCTACCATATGACCCAGGTATCCCACTGCTGGGAATATACCCAGAGGAATGGAAATCATCAAGTGGAAGGTATACCTGTTCTCCAATGTTCACTGCAGCACTATTTACAATAGCCAAGAGTTGTAACCGTCCCAAATGTCCATCATCAGATGAGTGGATATGGAAACTGTGGTATATCTACACAATGGAATACTACTCAGCTATAAAAACGAATGGAATAATGCCATTTGCAACAACATGGATGCACCTAGAGAGAATTATATTAAGTGAAACGAGTCAGGCACAGAAAGAGAAATACCACATGTTCTCACTTATTGGTGGGAGCGAAAAATAAATAAATAAGTACACCAATAAACTGGGGGGGGGGCAGGGAAGAAGACACAACAATTACAATTCCTTGAAGTTGATACGACAATCAAGCAGAAAGGACATTGTTGGGAGGGAGGGGGGAGAGGAACATTATATATTGACTAAATAAAATAAAATTTAAAAAAATACTGCTATTTGCAACTAAAATAAAGAAAGTATATTTTGTCTTGATCTCAGGATATAAATTAATATTAGTGTTAACATATGGATTGACAGTAGTACGTGCATGTGATAAAAATAAATGTGCATATACTGATGTTGCATGTTGCATGCATAGATATTTTGTGTTGGTGGGCATGTGTGGTAAAAACTGATTGGCGATCTCTCTACTAGATAATTCAGAAAACTATCTTGTCATATATAAAGTATAGTATATGATAAAAACCTTACCAAATATTAGAGAAGGGATAAATGGCATTGTCATGATTTCTTAGCAATTGCACAAATGATATTATATATCCATCTCATTTCATGCAGCTAAATAAATTCCAGCTGGATTCCAGAAATAAATCAAGAAATCAATTACTCAATAAAAACCTAGAAGAACAGAGAATTCAATATTTTTCCACTTAGGAATCTGGGGGACATTCTCAGTTTCAAAGAAGAAGGAGATTATCTCCATTGAATTCTTCATTCATTGTACAGTCATCTCTTGTTATCTGAGGGGAACTGGTCCCAGGACCACATGCAGATACCAAAATCTGTGAATGCTCAGCTCTCTAATTATAAAATGATGTAGTATTTGCATATAACCCATGTCCTTCCTGTAGTATACTTTAAATCATCTCTAGATTATTTATAATACCTAATACAATGTAAATGGTTGTTATATCATATTGTTTAGGGAATAATGGCAAGGAAAAAAGTCTATACATGTTAAGCACAAAAGCAATTTTTTAAAAATATTTCCATCCATGACTGGATCCACAGATGTGGAACCCATGGATATGAAAGGCCAACTACATTCACTAGACTTTCTGTTTAGTACCTTTTTTATGATTTCTATCTATTTGTTAAATTCTCCTTTTGTTTATGTATTGCTTTTCTGATTTAACTTGTTTGTCTTTTGTTTTCTTAAAACTATTATTTTGATATCTTTTTCAGGCAATTCATTGATCATTTCTTTAGCGAAGTTATAAAAAATTATTGTGTTCCTTTTGTGGTTTCATGTTTCCTTGATAATTTTTTGTGTTCCTTGAAGTCTTGACGTGCTGTCTTCACATTTGAGGAGGCAATCACCTCCTCCAATCTTCACTGAGTAATTTCAAAAGACCTTCACCATTCAACCAGGCTAGGGTTTCTGCAGGTCTCTCTCATGTTTTCTATGGATGCGTGCACTCCATTTCTCCTGTTCCCTCTTGTGGGGGAGAGGAAGTCTGAGGATTGTATGCTTTCCCTGGACTCCACAAAGCCAGACCAGGTGCTAAAAGCCTTCTATTTATTTTCTCTAGGGCAGTGCCCTAAAGTGTTCAAGATTAGCACCTACTCACCATCCAGCAGCTTTGAGCCAGCTGTCTGTATGAGCCCATGCATTATAAGAGCCCAGAAATAAATTCATGCATTTATGGTGAAGTGATCTTCCACAAGGATTCTAAGAACTCACAATGAGGAAAAGACGGTCTCTTCAATAAATGGTACTGGGAAAACTTGGATATAGACAAGCAAAAGAATGTAATTGGACCCTTATCTCACACCACATAAAAAATCAATTCAAATGAATTAAAGACTTAAACATAAGACCCAAAACTGTAAAATTAGTAGAAGAATACAGAAGGAAAATACTTTTTGATATTGGTCTGGGCAAAGATTTTTTTGTATACGTCCCTAGAAGCAAAGGCAACAAAAGCAAAAATAGACAAGTAGGACTACATCAAACTTAAAAACTTCTGCATATCAAAGGAAACAATCAACACAGTGAAGAGGAAACCTGTCAAAGGATATGAAATTTCAGTTATGCAGGATGAATAATTTCTGAATCTCTAATGTACAGCATGGCGACTATAGTTAATAATACAATATTGTATACTTGAAATTTGCTAAGAGAGTAAATTTTAACTCTTCTAACCACAAAAGAAATGGTAACTATGTGACATGATTGATGTGTTAATTAGCTTCATTGTGGTAATCATTTCACTATGCATACATATATCAGAGCAGTATGTTACACACCTTAACAGTTTTTGCTTGTCAATTTACCTAAATAAAGCTGGAAAATAATTAGAGAAATGGAATCTCATTTATCATTGAGATATCAGGCAATGATTAAAAAGATGATTCACAATGATTTTTAATCAGATGGGGAAAAACTATTTTTATAGTGTTAATGTAAAACCATTCAAGGGTATAAAATGATTTATTTTCTGTAAATTCAACTACATAAACACTTTTCCACAAATGTATAATCCTGGAATAAGAAAATGCCATGCTATGCCAAGAAGCTGTCTTTGCTGTGCAAATAACTCGTTTGGATGATGTATTTTTCAGAATTTACTAGTATATTTGGTATTGAGAACATTAAATGTAAATCTTCATTAACAAAATAAAGCAGAGACTAGAGCACAGTGTGCAAATAATTGTGGACAGTATCCAATGTTGAATTGATTTTATTGATAGCTTAAACATGTACCTTAGCTATTTGCCTCAGTTTTCTTTATATGTGTTCTAGTTGTACAGCAGTTATTATTTTGTTACATTGCTTAATATGATGCCTTCTCTATAGCAAAAGTTCAAAAAATACCTGTTAAAGGAGATTGACTAAGGCATTACACCTATAAGTAGGAAGAGTTGTAAAACTGGCACAAAAATATTGGATGCCAGAGGGAAAAAATTTATACTTTGGAAACCACTTTTAAATTATTCAAAACATTTTTTTTTTAAATGAGAACATTGTTTTATAAAAGAAAGGACAAGGCAAATGGTAATTAAATCTATGGGCCATTAAGTGATGGGGAAAGGACCCTCCTGAAATATATCTTATTATTTATGTACTGTGGTGGGCAGGAAAGCATAGGTAAAGAGTAGCAATAAACATGCAAAAAGCATTAGTTTAGTCTCTAAGTTTAATGTAGCAATGGTCATGTGCCCAAAGGTCATTTGCATTTGGAACAAAAGCCACATAAGTGACAAGTTATATGACAGAGACAAAACTGACAGAGTCCTGAACGGAGAAAAATTTCCTTGTTTGCCATATATTTTAGCAGGAACATAAATAAGCAGACCAGAAGGAAGGTGATAGCTGCAGATGAAATTCTATCTGTGTTTATGAGGGTGAGTTATCGGGAGACAAGGACTTGATAGTCAGCATTTGGATCATGGAGCACCAGACTAGTAAGGAGAGTCCTGCAGAGAGCAGTGAGTGTGGCCTCTTATAAGTTCCAGACTTCACTTCTCATTCCTTTGTAAATCTATTTTACTTACCTTTGTTTTGTTTTGTTTTTGCTTGATCTCAACCCACTGAAGATTAAGAATAGGAATTACAAATTCCTTAAATTCCATCCTCACTCACTGTTAGTGTGTGTTATTATCAAAATAAATCTTTTTATCTGTTTCCATAATAAATGTAGACTCATCAATGGCTGAAAACTACAGAAAGTAGTGTATTTTTATTTCCTTATGTGCTTACCCGCAGACTTTAGTGAAAACCTATGCAACAAAATGACCACAAGGTTTACAGAAGCCTGTATTTGAGTTACCCAGCCATGTAACATTGGATGAGTTAATTAAAAATTTGAATCTCAGCTTCCTAATTTGTAAGATGTTATGTAAGAATTCTCTGTCTTGTTAGTGAGGAGGAAAAGAGAAAATGTTAGTTCTAGTGGTGAGATTATATGGTGTGATTTGGTTTTCTTTATACATTTCAGCACTTTGTAAAACTTTTACAATGAACATATAATAGGCTTTTTTTTTTTTTTTTTTTTTTTTTTTTTGGGAAAAAAAAAAAATTTCAGCACTTTGTAAAACTTTTACAATGAACATATAATAGGCTTTTTTTTTTTTTTTTTTTTTTTTTTTGATGAGAAGAAAAAAAAAAAAACATCACTTGGGTGAATTTAATGCTCCTCTCAATTAAATCTAAAACCCCAAGGTTGAACCAAAATGTAAAACAAAATAATCAGCTATAATTTTTTGGCTTCCTGAGACTTTGTGTTTCCTGATATTTTTCTTTAGTTCCCTACCTTCTACTGTGTTTATCTCATGTTAAGCTACTACTATTTTTTTTTATCCTAAAACTGTTTTTAATATTTTGACGTTTCTGAAAACAGGATATGGCTAACAATATATGTACATATTTAATTTAGTAAGTCCTCCCCCCACCTGACTGTCTGAAATCTTAGGATCAGTATTTAGTGAGTTTCCCATGTGTTTTTCTGATAGACAGCTAATCTATCAAATTAATTAGCTGATTAAAAGTTGCAGAGCTGCTGCTGTGTTTGGAGTTTGAAGAGCTCTTGTAGAGTTTGAACAGCTGCCTTCTTTACTAAAATATAAGCATTTTCTCCTACTTCCTTTAGGCTTGAGCGCATGATTTCATATCCAAGAAAGAAACAAACATAGAATCTTCTTTACCTTCCTGCTTTCGCAGCAATTCAATCAAAATGTATGATTCTCCAGCAGTATGGCTGGTGGGAGGGTATCCAATTTTTCCTATAGGAGAGACATGATTTTTATTTTACTTATTTATTTTTTAAATGTTACAGGTATGTGGGAGCTTCCAGGCCCTCTGTTCTCATCACTACCTCAGTTGGCAAACAATAATGCTACAGGGAAATCTTCAGACTTGTAACAGCTGGTATGTTTTCATTGGCCACTAGACAAAAAGCAAATTTCCCACACATATAGAAGAACCTGGCCAATGGTGTGTGGAATAAAAAGAAAATTAAAATCCAACATTTTAAGAAACCCATTTGAATTTCATTTCTGGGATAAAGAACACTAATGTTTGAATCAAGTGTCATAGTAGGAACAAAGCAAAGATTATTTTTTAATGTATTTTTTTTATTTTTATTTTGTCAATATACAATGTAGTTAGTTATTGTGTCCCATCACCAAAACCTCCCTCCCTCCTC
>NW_007727265.1:228910-229116 GCF_000696425.1 Galeopterus variegatus
CCCCCCCCCCCCCCCCCCCAAATGTGTCCCCTCGATTTTCTTTTTGTAAGAGCTTCAAAAAAAAAAAAAAAAAATTGAGGTTGTTAAATCTTCCCCCCCCCCCCCCCCCCGTTTTTTTTTTGTTGTTCGCCCGGTTTTTGTTGTTGTTTTTGTTGTTGCTGTTTGTTTGTTTTTGTGTGAGTGTGTGTGAGAGTGTGTGTGTGTGT
>NW_007727265.1:229224-248366 GCF_000696425.1 Galeopterus variegatus
GATGGGGATTGCATTGAATTTGTATATTACTTTGGGTAGTATAGTCATTTTCACTATAATGTATTTTTTATTTTTTCTATTTATTTATCTATTTATTTGCTGATAATGAATATTCATGAGCTACAAAGCTCATTGTCAACACTTGTGCCCAACATGTGAAGGCCAGATACATACTGGCAGCATGCCCATTACCAGAAATTGTGTTTGTACCCCGTGGCCCCCACCCAATTATCCTAAACCTCCCTACCACTCCCCCAACACACCAGCATGGTCTTTCTTTCCTTCCTTCTTTGTCTCTTAGCTCCTCCTTATGAGTGAGCACATGCAGCATTTATCACTCTGTGCTTTGCTTATTTTAGTCAACATTAAGTTTCTCCAAGCTCATCCATGTTGTTTTAAATGGGAGAATTTTATTTTTTTAATGGCAGAGTAATATTCCATGGTGTATATATACCACAGTTTGCTTATGCAATCATACATCAATGGACATTTAGGTTGGTTCCATGTCTTGGCTATTGGAAACTGAGCTGCGATGAATGTGGGAGTGCAGGTATCCCTTTGACATGATGATTTCCATTTCTCTGGGTATATACCCAGAAGTGGGATTGTAGGATCATATGGAAGATCTATCTGTAGTTGTCTGAGAAACTGCCATACTGTTTTCCATAGTGGGTATAATAATTTACAGTCCCACCAACAGTGTAGGAGTGTTCCCTTCTCCCCACACACTCAACAGCATTTAATATTCTACATCTTTTTGATTATAGCCAGTCTAACTGGGGTAAGGTGATATCTCAATGTGGTTTTAATTTGCATTTTTCCAATCACTAGTGATATTGAGCATTTTCTCATGTACCTGTTGGCCATTTGTATATCTTCCTTTGAAAAATGTCTATTCAGTTCCTTTGCCCATTTTTTAATTGGGTCATTTATTTTTTTTTTTTTTTACTGTATAATTGCTTGAGTTCCTTATATATTATGGATATTAATCCCTTGTCAGATGCATAGTTAGCAAAAATTTTCTCCCACTCTGTAGGTTGTTGTTTCACTCTGTTGATTGTTTCCTTCGCTGTGAAGAAGCTTTTTAGTTTGATATAATGCCATTTGGTTATTTTTTCTTTTACTGTTTGTGCTTTCTGAATCATGTTCATAATGTCTGTACTCAGCCCTAGTTGCTGAAGTGTTTCACTGATATTTTCCCTTAGTAATGTTACAGTTTCAGGTATTATACTTAAGTCTTTAATCTATTTTGAGTTGATTTTCAGATGTTGTGAGAGGTGCATATCAGGTTTCATATGGATATCCAATTCTCCCAGTACCACTTGTTGAAGAGGCAATCTTTTCCCCAAAGTAAATTTTTGTTGCCTTTGTCCAATATCAGATGACTGTAAGCCTGAGGGGTAATTTCTGGGTTCTCAATTCTTCTCCACTGGTCTAAGTGTCTACATTCATGCCAGTACCATCCTGTCTTGACTACAATAGCTTTGTAGTATAATTTGAAGTCAGGTATTGTTATGCCTCCAACTTTATCTTTTTTCCTCAGGATCGTGTTGGCTATTCAGGGTCTTATGTTGTTCCATATGAAAGTTAAGATTGCTATTTCCATTTTTGTGAAGAGTGTCATTGGTATTTTGATGGGGATTGCAATGAATCTGTAGATCGCTTTGGGTAGTATAGACATTTGCAAAATGTTAGTTCTTCCATTCCAAGAGCACGGAATATCTTTCCATCTTTTTTGTCTTCTTTGATTTCCTTCAGTAGTGTTTTGTAGTTCTCATTGTAGAGGTCTTTCACCTCCTTGGTTAAATTGATCCTTAGGTATTTTATTTTTTTGTGACAATTGTAAATGGGCTTACTTTATTTCTTTCTGTTAGTTCATTATTTGATTATATTAATGCAACTGATTTGGGGGCATTTATTTTGTATTCTGCAACATTACTAAAGTTGTTAAGCTGCTCTAGGAGTTTTTTGATAGTCTTTAGATTTTTCTATATATAGTATATATCATCTGCAGATAGAGACAGTTTGACATCATCTTTTTCAATCTGGATTCCCTTTATTTCTTTCTCTTGCCTGATTGTTCTTGATAGTACCACCAGTTAAAGAGAAGTGATGAGAGTAGGCATCCTTGTCTTGTTCCTGTTCTTAAGAGAAAGGACCTCAGTTTTTCCCTATTCAGAATGGTACTGGTGGTGAGCTTGTCAGAGATGGCTTTTATTGTGTTGAGATACTTTCCTTCTATACCTAATTTGTTGAGAGTATCATGAAGGGATGTTGAATTTTTTCGAATGCTTTTTCAGCATCTGTTGAGATAATCATATGGTCTTTGTTCTTGAGCTTGTTGATGTGATGTATCACATTTATTGACTTTCATATGTTGAACCTTCCTTGCATCCCTGGGATGAATCCCACTTGACTATGGTGTATAATTTTTAAATGTGTTGCTGTATTCTGATTGCTAATATTTTGTAGAGGATTTTTGCATCTAAGTTCATCAAGGATATTTGCCTGTAATTTTCTTTCTTTTTTTTTTTTTTTTTTTTTTTTTGTAGTGTCTTTATTGGTTTTGGTATCAGAGTTATGTTGGCCTCATAGAGTTTGGGGGAGTAGCTTCTGTTTCAATGTTTTGGAATAATGTGAGGAGAATTGGTATTAACTCCACTTTAAAAGTTTGATAGAATTCAGTTGTAAAGCCATCCGGATCTCGACTTTTCTTTGTTGAAAGATTGTTGATTACCGATTCAATTTCATTGCTTGTTATTGGTCTATTCAGGTGTCCTATCTCTTCTTGGTTCAGTCTGGGTAGTTTGTGTGTGTCTAGAAATTTACCTGTATCTTCCAGATTTTCATATTTTTTGTCCTACAGTTGTTTATAATAGTCTCTAACAGTTCTTCATATTTCTGTGTTATCAGTTTTAATGTCTCCCTTTTCATTTCTGATTTTTGTTATTTGGGTCTTCTCTCTTCTGTTTTTTCTTAAGCTAGCTAATGGTTTGTCTACTTTATTTATGTTCTCAAAAAACCAACTTTTTCTTTTGTTGATCTTTTCTATTGGTTTTTTTTTTTTTTTTTGTCTCTATTTCATTTAGTTCTGCTGTGATCTTTATTATTTCTTTCCATCTACTACCTTGAGGTTTGGATTTTGGTTGGTTTTCAAGTTCTTTGAGACATATTGTTATGTTGTTTATTTGAAGTCCTTCCATTCTTTTGATTAAAGCATTTATTGCAGTAAATTTGCCTCTTCATATAACTTCTGCAGTACCCCACAGGTTTTGGTATGATGTGTCTTTATTTTCATTAGTCACAAGAAATTTTTTGATTTCCTGTCTAATTTCCTCTTGGACCCATAGGTCATTCAGGGGCCTATTTTTTAGTTTCCATGTATTTGTATAGTTTCCAGAGTTTTGCTTATTATTAATCTCCAGTTTTAGTACCTTGTGATCCTAAATGATACTTTGAATATTTTCAATTTTTTTTTAATTTGCTGAGACTAGATTTGTAACCTAATATGTTGTCTGTCCTGGAAAATGCTCCATGAGCTGATGAGAAGAAAGTATATTGTTTAGTTATTGGGTGAAATGTTATGTATATATCTGCCAGGTCCATTTGGTTTAGGTATAGATTAAATCCTGTATCTCTTTGTTGATATGTCAGATTGTCACACAATTAATGTATTAGGGCCTATTTCTTTCATTAGGTCTAAAAGTGTTTGCTTTTTATATCTGGGTTCTCCAGAATTAGATGCATATGTATTTATGACTGTTATGTCTTCTAGCTGGATAGATTCTTCTGTCATTACATAGTGGTATTCTTTGTTTTTATGTTTTTTGCATTAAAGTCTATTTTATTTGATATAAGAATAGCTACTCCTGCTCGTTTTTGGATTCCATTTCCATGGTATATATTTTTCTGTCCCTTCACTTTTAGTCTGTGTGTGTCTGTACAGGTGAGGAGGGTCTCTTGAAGACAGCATATACTTGGGTCTAGCTGTTTAATCCAATCAGTTTATGTGTTTTGAATGGGGAGTTTAATCCATTCACATTTAGCATAGTTATTGACAAGTATTGTTTAATTCCTGTCATTTAATTGCTTTTCGTTTAGATGATTTAAATATCTTTTGATCATTATTTCCTCCTTTGTTTCTCTGCTTCAATGTTAGTTGGAAATTTAAGTTGGCATAATTTAGTTTCTTTCTCTTTCTCGCTGGCATATTTGTTTTATTGGTGGGTTTTGGTCTTTCTTGTATATTTATGATAGTAGTCATCATTATTCAGATTCCAGATGAAGAATTTCCTTGAGAATTTCTTGCAGGGCTGGTCATGTGGTGGTGAACTCCCACAACTTTTGTTTGTCTGGGAAATACACAGTTTCTCCCTCATTTCTGAAGGAGAGCCTTGCTGGGCAAAGAATCCTTGGCTGGCCTTTTTTTCTTTTAGTGTTTTGAATATATCATTCCACTTTCTTGTGGCCTGTAGGGTTTCAGTTGCGAAGTCTTCTGTTATTTTTATGGGGGCTCTCCTATAGGTGACATGATGTTTTTTTCTTGCTGCTTTTAGAATTCTCTCTTTGTCTTTGAGCTTTGCAAATTTAACTATTATGTGTCTTGTGGAGGATCTTTTTGGATTGAATCTGTCTGAAAACCTTTTGAGCTCTGGCATCTGAAGGTCTGTATCTCTCCCTACACCTGGGAAGTTTTCTGTTACTATTTCCTTGAATAGGTTTTCAATAACTTTTCCTTTCTCCTCCCCTTCTGGAATACCCACAATTCGGATGTTAGAGCCCTTGTGGTTGCCTGCTATCTCTCTTAGATTTCCTCATTATTTTTAATACTTTTTTCCTTTTTATTGTCTGCCTGGGATATTTTGAAAAGACCATCTTCGAGATCTGAAATTCTTTCTTCTGCTTGATCTACCCTGCTGCAAAATCTCTCTGTTGTGTTCTTTATTTCATTGAGTGAATCTTTCATTTCTTGGAGTTCTGCTACACTCTTTTTTAAGGTATTAATCTCTTTGTAAATTTCCTCCTTCATATTCTGGATATTTTTTCTTTTTTCATTGTGTTCTCTAATTGAGTCTTCTTTTATTTGAGTTTTCATAGATCATTGCTAGAATTCTTTTTCAGATATTTCATGGATTCCTTCTTCCGTGGAATCTGGTATTTGAGCATTACTGTATTCCTTCAGTGGTGTCATATCTTCTTGTTTATTTGTAGTACTAGTATTTTTTCATTGATGTTTGGTCATTTGGTAGAGGGTTTGCTTCTTCTCTTACACTGAGGATGGCTGTGAGGATAAAGATTTCCTCCTCTATTTGCAGGCTTTACTGGTGACTCTTCTTATATCAGTGCATTTGAGTTAGCTGTAGGTTACCTGCAGAGTGGCCCTGGTTGCTACTGTGTTGGTGAATTGTCCTTGCTTGACAGTAGGTGTGGTAGTGGCTATATTACAGTACCTTAGGTCCTATTCCAGAATCTGTGGCCATAGAATGAGCCCCCAGGTTATGTGGGTCTCCTAGGCTTACCTCAGTGGGGATGCTGCAGGTTTTGGCACTTCCTTTTCGGTCCAAGGGGGGAGAGGTCGCCAGTGCCATGCAGGTCTCCTCATCTACCTCAGTGGGGCATGCTGCAGGTGCTGGTGCTTCCCTCTGGGCCCAAGGGGTACTAAAAATGTACTTTTTAATGCAATATATTGGCTGCTTATAAGGCGTTTGTTTACTTAACCAGTCTTACAAATAATATGGGTATCTAATAATGTAATATAATTTTATTTACTTCATTCTTTTAACAAATAATTATAGAAAACTCTGTGCTCAAGCACTATGCTAAGTCCTGGGTAGTGCAAAGAACAGAACAACACAGTATCCACCCTTATGTGGTACTAACAGACAGAAGGCTATACAGAAATTAAATCAGTGTGGGTCTAGGCTTTAAATCTTTTGTTGAGTTTTCTAGAGAAGATGGCCTACATACAGACAGAGAGTGAGACTGAGAGAGATACAAGGGTTCTTCAAAAAGTTTGTGGAAAAATGGAATTAAAAGATAATACAAGTCTTTCCATGGACTTTCTGAAGACCCCTTGTATGTATGTCTGATATATGTATATACAATAGGTATATCATATATATATATATATGTATAGAGATACACATACATGCACACATGTGTGTGTTACACAAACACAATACATACTTTGGTCAGAACTAAATTGAATGAAAGAACCGGGATTTGATGTGAAACCTCTTCTGTCCACATCAAGAGAAGACAGTGAATACTAGAAACAAATGGAAAGAGACTCTGCCAACCACTGTGTGACTATGATGAAATAAAACACTGTGGTAGAGGGATAGTCATGTCTCCTTTTACTTATATTTCTTACAGCCAACATAGAAGGAATATTTTAATCCAGGTGCAGAAAGAGAAATACCGCATATCCTCACTCATAAGTGGGAACTGAATCCATAAATAAGTAAATAAACAAGAGAGAGTGGGGGGGATCAACAATCAGAGTAATACATGGAACTCTTGGAGAGAAAAGAATGGTGGTTACTAGAGGTAGAAAAGGGGAGGGGAGGCGGAGAGGGAGGTGGTTAATGAGAAATTGGTCAACAGACACAAAGAATGATTACATATTGTAATGATGAATAAGATAAATATGCTGATCTGACAATTACACATTGCTCACAACTATTGAAAGTCAAATTTGTACCTCACAAATATGTATAATAAACTATCTTTAAAAAAGATAATGTCTAGAAAATTAGTAGAGTTTACCAGCTCTTAAAATATTACTGTATTATAAGAAGTTATATATGATCAGCTGGTTTTAATTATCATAAGACATAACAATAATATATATTTTTTAGCCTGTGCAAATAATTCTAAAATATAGCTTGTTTAGTTGTTTAAAAGACAATTGGCCCTAAGACACAAAAATTCATGCAAAAAACTCCTTAAAAGCATTTAATAAAGCTTCTACCAAGGCACTTCCTAATATTCTGTCATTCAGATTTTTTGCATATTAAAAAAGTTTCTAGTTCTTGAAATCATACAGTAGACACAAACTGAAAAAGAGAGATTGAAAAGTATGCAGACAATGGAAACAGTATGAGCCAAGGTACCACACTTGCTGATATCCACAGATTAAGGAATTTACAATATATCTAAAGTAATTATTCAGATAATGTGTAAAAAAACCCCAAAACTTTGTTTAATATACTCAACAAAATGAAAGAAATATTGATTTTACAATACAATAAGGAGATGGTCATTAATTATTTTGTTAACCAAATATTCATTTTTAATAGGGGTACACTTGCACGATTATTTTTTAAATCTGTTCTAGCATAGTGAAAAATATAGGATTTATACTCAGATTTAGGAATGTGATCCTTAAAACAACATGTTAAGTGAAGCACAATCACAAACAGATTTAATGTTTTTGTATTCTATGTAGTAAAGCTAACAGTTCTGTGCTACTTCTAAAAAAATAGTGACAAAAAATATATCAAAGGAAAAAAAATAAAAATCAGGAGCCAAAATGTGCCTATGAATACATCATTTATAGAAGAAATACAAGTGGCCATTAATGTCTACAAAGATAATGATCCTCATTAATAATCAGAGATGCAACTTTAAATTTAAATTAGTATGTCACCATTTATGACTGACAAACATTTTTGAAAAACATTGTATAGTGCCCATAAGTAGATATCAATGAAGGGAAACAAGAGCTTCCTCTCATATACTGATAGTGGCAATGTAAATCCACACAATTCTTTTTTGGAAAAGAATCTGACTATCTTTATCACGTTACTAAATGTGGTCACCCTTCAATCTGACACTAGGAAAATCTAAGAACTTATTCTCAAAACATAAAAGAGCAAGTGCTCAAAATTAGTTGCAAGGATGTTCATTGTAGCATTCCCTATAAATATAATAATGGACAAATATAGTGAGTGGTAAATGCTTCTTAAGTATATTTGGCTTTATCAATACAATAAACAATGTTGGAACTATGAAATGTACAATGAGACAGGGCTATATATACTGACATAGAATGTATTCATAATATGGTGTTAGTGAAAAAAGTAACTTATGGACCAGTATTCACAGTGGGCTCACATTTATCTTAGAACATATACTCACGAACACACAAGTGAGTTTGAAAGAATATATTATAAACAGCTACCAGCAACGTGGGTTGGGAGACTTATTTTTTAACAAAAGTAATGTGCATTATCATTAAAACATAATTCTACTTTTTAAAATAATTCCATTTAAAAATGTATATATTCTAGAACATACACATATTCAAGTGGGGTGAGCACACATGCGCAGTGCTGCATTATGTACATTACATGTGACCCATGTTTTCTTGTGGGTATAGATTTACGCATTAAAATTAAGAGGAGTTGGGCCTGTTGTTAGGTGGTGAACTTTGGGACAGAATTGAGACCAGTGTGCAAAAGTGGTCAGGACTAACTGGGAGCTTGGCCTCAGTGGTTATCACTGGTAAGCTGTCTCGCCCAATCAGAACTGTCGAATGAAAGAGAGGAAAGGAGAAAGACTCATCAGGGAGAGAAAGGAATGAAGGGGTAACTCTTAATCAAAAATGTGTAGGAGTTAGTAGCTCTAAAAACTGGGGAAAGAATCAAGAAAATGGAACTGAATTCAACTTCCTTCAAGACAGGCAAAAGAGGCACAGCTACAGAAATAAAGAAAAAAAAATGCAAAAATTGAAAACAAACAAACAGAACCAAATTCTACATCTTTCCCAAAGGGGACACAGAGATAAGGAAACAAAACAAAAAGCTCCATACTGGGATCGTAGAGAAAAATAGGACCAATTACAGCTTCTTTCATCAGTGTCAGGAGAAGGAAGGAGTTGTAGGCAAGGAAAGAAAAATGACCCCAAACTGGAAAACAAGTAGAGAAAACAGGGACTAACCTAAATTACTTCACAAGAGAGACATGGGAGTAGGAGGGGTGTGAGGTGGGTAGAAGGAGAATGAGCAAAACTGGAACAAGATAAACAGGGCCCAATCCAACTTCCTTCACACAGGGCAAGGAAAAGTAGAGGAAGGGGTGAAGGGTAAGAAAAAAAAAAAAAACCTGATAAGTGGAAAAGGATTGGGAGAAAGAAGACCAAAACCAACTTCTTTCACAAGGGGACAAGTAGGATGAGTTTAAAGGGGGGGGGGGGGATAAGAAGAAAAAGAGATTCCAAAGTGGGAAAGAAATAAAGAAAATAGTGACAAAGCCAGCTTCACTCACAGAGATCAATAAAGTGGAACAGTGGGAATAGGGAGGAATGGGGGAGAGGAAGAAGGAATAAAAGTTTGCGTTTTGCTACTGAGTTTAATGATCAAATAGATTTCAGAATTTCATGCATAACCACTATATTGTCAAAGTGTGGGGGTCCTACTATGGCAGTGTCACTGCTCAGGATAGGGAGTGTGGGTCTTGGGAGCTCCGGATCAGCAACCTGTGTGTCTACCTCCTCAGGTAACTTTGGGCTGCACTGAGCCAGATAGGTTTTCTGGGATCTTTCAAGTTGCAGGAAGGGCAGGATCCTCCTGCAAAATGGCAGGATTTCCTTCCAATTGCTAGTTTTCTACAGGTAGTTAATAGGAAATATAATGACAGAAAGGACTCGCCTGCAACTTCAGCATCGAAAATGTGGTGAATACACGACTAAGATCCTAGAATAAGAAAGTGGAGATTTCAGGATATCAAACCCAAAAGGTAAAGTAATGATTCCTGGAATTCTGGGATTCGCATTCATATTCACTTATAGTTTGCATAAGCATGTTGGGTCTATTAAAAAAAGAGAACCACAGAATCCATTTAAGGGAAAAGGGACAGTTTATTTTCCATACAAGGAAAAAGGGGCAATCAACAGAATGGGAAACATGGGCACAGGCTGGACTGGAGACAACTATTCTAGTGACCAGAGGAGGAAGGCTAGCATCTCTGCCTTCCATTATCAGGTTTACATGCATTTATTTTTTATATTTTTATTTGTATTTATTTATTTATTTATTTATTACGAATATTTATGAGATACAAAGCTGATTCTCACCCTTCCTGCCTATGATGTGAGGGCCAGATTCACACTGGGGGGGCATACAAATTACCAGAAATTACTTTTGTACCCTTTGTCCCCTCCCAGTTATCCCACAATCTCCCTCCCCCTCTCCCTCTCCCCTCCACTCCAATTTGTAGCCCAAGGAATGTTCCCTCCCTCTGTTGGATCACAGCACTACTGTGGTCTTTCTTTCCTGCCTTCCTTTCTCTCTTAGCTCCCACACATGAGTGAGCATATGAGGTATTTATCTCTCTGTGCTTTGCTCATTTCACTCAACATAAGTTTCTCCAAGCTCATCCATGTTGCTGCAAATGGCAGAATTCCATTGTTTTTTATGGCAGAATAGTATTCCATGGTGTATATATACCACAGTTTCCTTATCCAATCATCTATTAATGGACATTTAGGTTGGTTCCATGTCTTGGCTATTGTAAACAGAGCTGTGATGAACATAGGAGTGCAGGTATCTCTTCGACATGATGATTTCTGTTCCTCTGGATATATACCCAGAAGAGGGATTGCTGGATCACATGCAAGATCTATCTGTAGTTGTTTGAGAAACCTCCAAATTGTTTCCAAAGTGGTTGTACTAATTACATTCCCACCAACAGTGCAGTACTCTTCCCTTCTCTCCACACCCTCACCAGCATTGGTTATTCACCATCTTATTGATTATAGCCAGTCTAACTGGAGTGAGGTGGTATCTCAATGTGGTTTTAATTTGCAGTTCCCTGATGACTAGTGAAGTTGAGCAATTTTTTATGTATCTGTTGGCCATTTGTAAGTCTTCCTCTGAAAAATGTCAATTCAGCTCCTTTGCCCATTTTTTAAGTGGGTCATTTGTTTTTTTACTGTATAATTGCTTGAGTTCCTTGTATATTCTGGATATTAGACCCTTGTCAGATGCATAGTTAGCAAAAATTTTCTCCAACTCTGTAGGTTGTCTTTTCACTCTGTTGATTGCTTCCTTTGCTGTGCAGAAACTTGTTAGTTTGATATAGTCCCATTTGTTTATTTTTCCTTTTGCTGCTTCTGCTTTCAGGTTCATGTTCATAAAGCCTATGCCCAGACTTAGTTGCTGAAGTGTTTCACCTATATTTTTCCTTAGTTATTTTACAATATTGGGTATTATACCTTGGTCTTTAATCAATTTTGAGTTGATTTTAGTGTATGGTGAGAGATGCATATCTACTTTCATTCTGTGTATGGATATCCAGTTTGCCCAGCACCATTTGTTGAAGAGGCAATCTCTTCCCCAATGTAGATTTTTGTTGCCTTTGTCTAATATCAGATGGCTTTAAGCCTGAAGAGTGATTTCTGGGTTCTCTATTCTACTCTACTGGTCTGAATGTCTATTTTTATACCAATACCATGCTGTTTTGGTTACAATAGCTTTGTAGTATGATTTGAAGTCAGGCAGAGTTATTCCTCCAGGTTTGTTCTTTTTGCTCAGAATTGCTTTGGCTATTCGGGGTCTTTTTTTTTTTTTCCATATGAAATGTAAGATTGTTTTTTTCCATTTCTGTGAAGAATGTCATTGGTATTTTGATGGAGATTGCATTGAATCTGTAGATTGCTTTGGATAGTATAGACATTTTCACAATGTTAATTCTTCCAATCTAAGAGCATGGAATATCTTTCCATTTTTCTGTGTCTTCTTTAATTTCTTTCAAAAGTGGTTTGTAATTCTCATTGTAGAGATCATTCACCTCATTGGTTAAATTGATCCCTAGGCATCATATTTTTTTGGTGACAATTGTAAATGGGCTTACTTCCTTTATATCACTTTCTGTTAATTCATTATTTGAGTATATAAATGCTACTGATTTGGGGGCATTTATTTTTGTATCCTGCAATGTTACTGAAGTTATTAACCAGCAATACGAGCTTTTTGTAGTCCTTAGGTATATATATATATATATATATATATATACTGTCATGACATCTGCAAATACGGAAAGGTTGACTTCATCTTTTCCAATCTGGATTCCGTTTATTTTTTTCTCTTGCCTGATTGCTCTTGCTACTACCTCCAGTTTAATAGAAGTGGAGAGAGTGGACATCCTTGTCTTGTTCCTGTCCTTATGGGGAAGGACTTCAGTTTTTCCCCATTTAGAATAATACTGGCAGTGGGCTTGTCATAAACGGCTTTTATTTTGTTAAGATATTTTCCTTCTATACCAAATTTGTTGAGAGCCTTAATCATGAAGGAATGTTGAGTTTTGTCAAATGCATTTTCAGCATCCATTGAGATAATCATATGGTCTTTGTCCTTGAGCTTGTTGATGTGATGTATCACATTTATTGACTTTTGTATGTTGAACCATCCTTGCATCTCTTGGATGAATCCTACTTGATCATAGTGTATAACTTTTTAAATATGTTGCTGTATTCTAATTGCTAATATTTTGTTAAGGATTTTACCATCTAGGTTCACCAAGGATATTGGCCTGTAATTTTCTATTTTTGTTGTGTCTTTATCTGTTTTTGGTATCAGAGTTATATTAGGCTCATAGAATGAGTTTGGGAGAGTAGAGTCTCTTTTAATTGTTCAGAATAATTTTATGAGAATTGATATTAACTCCTCTTTAAAAGTTTGATAGAGAGATCCAATCGAGTTGGCAGAATAGATGGTCCACAGCATCACTCTCTCCCACAAATCAACCAAATTTACAACTATAAAAATGTAACATCAGCCACACTGGGGCCCCTGGAGCTCAGGGGAAGAGGAGAAGAGACCTACAGAGTTCATGAAGGTGGGAGAAACTACGATGAGAGAAAGAAACAGCTGCTCTGAGCATTTCAGGCAACGGCTGCTTTAAGGCTTGAGCTGATGAGCACATGGAACAGGAGCCAGCAGAAGCCACAGCTGTGCCCTTAAGATGGAGTTACTTGGAGGCAGCAAGAGAGAAGAAGACCTGGCGGCCCCCAGAACAACAAGACCACTAATAGGGATCACGTGGACCCACGCAGGAGCGAGGATCCAGAATAACTGAAAAAAGGAGCCATTCAGAGGCCGGTGAGTCATCGCAAGGAACCGGCACAGGGCCTGTCCCATCAGAAGTGTTTGGAGCATGGGCAGTGGGGAGACAGGCCCACCGGGAGAACACTGGGACACAGCTGATCTGCCCTCCCGATCAGCACAGGAGAACTCAGAGGAGACTGGTCAGGAATACAGAATTGCATGGGGTGCAGTTTGATGAAAAAACTCAGGCCCAGATCAGAGATTCTATAGAACACGGATCCACCAGGTCTCTGGAGAGCCAGAAGTACCTATAAAGTCAACCATTAAACCCTGAGCTGCACACAAAGCATTCCCTAGGGAAACAGTAGCAAAGTATTAATTTAAACAACCACACAGCTCAATTACTGGTTTCCACAGGAAGATCCCCTGTGTTCAAAGCAAAGGACAAAAACTCAGTTCTGGCCCAGGCACACCACCAGCACCTTGGAGCCTGCCTGGGAACTGGAAGCTTGGATCTGGGAACTGGACCCCACTCCCACTTCCAGGCAAACTGCACCAGTGCCTCGGAGCCAGCCTGGGGACTTGAAGCATGGAGAAGGGGAATGGACCCCCCTCCCACAACCAGGTACAACACGCCAGGACAGACCTTGGGGTCTGCCCAGGGACCTGAGGCAAGGAGAAGGGGACCAGACCACTCTCCCACAACCAGGCACACTGAGCCAGCACCTTGAGGCTCACCCAGGGATCTGGGGTATGGAGTTGTGGAACAGATCACCCTCCCACAACAAGGCACAACATGCCAGCACCTTGGAGTCCACCCAGAGACCCAGGGCATGGAGAAGTGGAGCGGATCTCTCTCCCACAATGAAGCACAACATGCCAGCACCTAGGAGCCCATCCAGGGACCTCGGGCAAGGAGAAGGGGAATGGTCCTCTCTCCCATGACCACCAGAATTTCAAAGCCCACCCAGGGACCTGAGGCATGGAGAAGGGGACTGGACCCCCTTCCCACAACCAAGCACACCATGCCAGCACCTTGGGGCCTGCCTGGAGACGCAAGGAGAAGGGGACTGGACCTCTCTCCCACAAACAGACACACAGAGCCAGTGCTTCAGGGCCCTCCTGGGGAACCAAGGCATGGAGATGGGGACTGGACCTCTCTCCCACAACCTGGCACACCATGTCAGCAACTTGGGGCCTGCCCAGGAAACCAGGGCATGGAGAAAGGGACCAGACCTCTCTCCCACAACCAGGCACACCAAGCCAGCACCTCAGGGCCCACTCATGTTCCTGGGACACGGAGAAGGGGACCAGACCAGCCTCCCACAACCACGCACACTGAGCCAGTGCCTTGGGGCCCAACCAGGGACCCAGGGTATAGAGTCGGGGACTGGACCACCCTCCCACAACCAGGCACAACATGCCAGCACCTCAGAGCCCACCCAGGGACCCAGGGCATGGAGAAGGGTACCGGACCTCTTTCCCACAACCAGGCACACCAAGCCAGCACCTTCAGGCCCATCCAGTGACCCAAGGCATAGAGCCAGGAACCAGACCCTCCTCCCACAACAAGGTACACCATGCCAGTACCTCAGGGCCCACTCAGGGACTTGAGGCAAGGAGAAGGGGACTGGACCTGTCTCCCACAATCAGGGACACCATGCCAGCATCTCGGGGCCTGCTCAGGGACCCAGGACATGGAGAAGGGGACTGGACCCCTCTCCCACAACCAGGCACATGGCGCCAGTGCCTCAGGGCCTGCCCAGGAACCCATGAAGGCATGGAGAAGGGGACCAAACACACCCCACAACCAGGCATACTGCCAGTGCCAAGGAGCATGCCACAAACAGCACCTCCACGTGGGTGGACCACCACAGCCACCACAATAAACATGGCTGCTTCAAAAGTGGCTAGATGCCACAGCCACCACGCAGATGGTCTGCCAACCACTGGAGTGCATTCACACAAGAAGAGTCACCAGCAGAGACAAAGAAAAGAAGAGGATGTCTCGTTCCACAAACCCCATTACAGAGTGACAGAAGCATCTGCTCTATGATAATATTGGGGGACCTGATCACATCTCTCAGCATTGGACAGATCACCTAGGCAACAAGTTAGCAGAGTAACCATTATTCTTTCAGAAGGAGAGAAGAAATCTAGGACAATTAGTGGGGGGAGGGGAGGGAATGGTGGAAGGGGAGAGGTTGGACAAGGGGCATAAAGAATAATTACAATTTATAACAATATATATGCCAGTAATTTTGATTTAATCAATATGTATCATGTTCAACCCCCAAAATATGTATAATTAATTTTGATTCAATAAATAAAATAAATTTAAAAAATAAAAAAAGAAAGTTTGATAGAATTCAGCTGTAAAGCCATCCAGACCTGGACTTCTTTTTGTTGGAAGATTGCTAATTATCACTTCAAACTCTTTGCTATTTATTGGTCTTGTCAGGTTTTCTCTCTCCTCTTGGTTCAGTCTTGGTAGTTTGTATGTGTCTATAAACTTATCCATATTTTCCAGGTGTTCATATTTGTTGTCTTACAGTTGTTTATAATAGTCTGTAATGATTCTTTGTATTTCTGTGTAATCAGTTTTAATGTCTCCCTTTTCATTTCTGATTTATTTTTTAATTTGGATCTTCTCTCTCCTTTTTTTTTTTTTTTTTTCTTAAACTAGCTAATGGTGTGTCTATTTTGTTTATCTTCTCCAAAAGACAACTTTTAGTTTTGTTTATCTTTTCTATTTTTGGGGGGTCTCTATTTCATTTAGTTCTGCACTGACCTTAATTATTTCTTTCCATCTACTGCCTTTAGGTTTGAACTGTTGTTGTTTTTCAAGTTCTTTGAGGTGTAGTCTTAGGTCATTTTCTTTGTAGTATTTCCATTTTCTTTTTATATATATAAGCATTTACTGCAATAAATTTGCCTCTTAGGACTGCTTTTGCAGTATCCCCCAAGATTTGGTGTGATGTATCTTCATTTTCATTAGTTTCTAGAATTTTTTTTTTTTTGTCTTTTGTCTTTTTTCCGTGTCCGGCAACGGATCGCAACCCTCAGTGTTGCCCCCGTACTGGACCGGGGACCGGCAATGGGATCGCAATCCTCGGTGTTGCTCCCGCGACTCGCTCAGCCAGTGAGCGGGAGCCAGTCTGTATATGGGATCCGAACCCTCGGACGGGAGCGCCGCCGCACTTCCCAAGCGGCGCACTATCCAGTGCGCCACCGGGCCGGTCCAGTTTCTAGAAAATTTTTGATTTCCTGTTTAATTTCTTCTTGGACCCATACATCATTTAGGAGCCTATTATTTATTTTCCATGTATTTGTATAACTTCTAGCATTTTGATTATTGTATATCTCCAGTTTTAGTCCATCATGGTCTGAAAAGATTGTTGGAATGATTTCAATATTTTTAAATTTGCTGAGACTAGATTTGTGACCTAATCTGTGGTCTATCTTGGAGAATGTAACATGAGCTGATGAGAAGAAAGTGTATTCTTTAGCTGTCAGTTGAAATGTTCTGTATATATCTTCCAAGTCCAGTTGGTCTAGGGTGTAGATTAATTCCTGTGTCTCTTTGTTGACTTGTTGCCTGGAAGTCCTGTCCCATACTGAGAGATGTTCAGATCACCCACTATTAATGTACTAGGTCCTATCTCCTTCTTTATATCTAAGAGTGTTTGCTTGATATATCTGGGTACTCTGGTATTGGGTGCATACATGTTTATGATTGTTATGTCTTCTAGCTGGATAGTTCCCTTTATTGTTATTTGTCTTTTTCAATGTTTTTTGGTTTAAAGTCTATTTTATCCAATATAAAAATAGCTACTTGTGCTCATTTTTGGTTTCTATTTGCATGGTATATCTTTTTCCATTCCTTTGCTTTTAGTCTATGAGTGTCTTTACAGGTGAGGTGGGTCTCTTGAAGAGAGCATATACTTGGGTCTAGCTTTTAAATCCAGCAAGCTAGTCTATAACTTTTGAATGGAGAGTTTAGTCCATTCACATTTACAGTAGTTATTGAGAAGTGTTGTTTAATGCCTGTCATTTAATTCCTACTTGTTTAGGAGGCTTAAATATCTTTTGATCATTATTTCCCCTTTTATTTCTCTTCTTCAATGTGAGTTGGGAATATAAGGCAGAGTGATTTAGCTTCTTTCTCTTTCTTGCTGGCATTTTTGTTTTAACTATGAAGTTTGCTCTTTCTTGTATATTTGTGATGGTGGTCACCATTATTCAGATTCCAGATGAATGACTCCCTTGAGAATTTCTTCAATGGCTGGTCATGTGGTGGTGAGCTCCCACAACTTTTATCTGGGGAATAAACTATTTCTGTTCATTTCTGAAGGAGAGCCTTGGTGGGTAAAGAATTCTCAGCTGGCAGTTTCTTTCTTTTAGTATTTTGTTTGCTTGTTTGTTACCAGCAAGGGGAACGCAACCCTTGGTGTGGTGTCGCCCACACCACACTCAGCCAGTGAGCGCACCGGCCATCCCTATATAGGATCCGAACCCGCGGCGGGAGCGCCGCTGCGCTCCCAAGTGCTGCACTCACCTGAGTGCGCCATGGGTCTGGCCCTTTTAGTATTTTGAATCATTCCACTTTCTTCTGGCCTGTAGGGTTTCGGTTGAGAAGTCTGCTGTTATTTTGATGAGGGTTCCCCTATAAGTGACCTGACACTTTTCTCTTGCTGCTTGTAGAATTCTCTATTTGTCTTTCAGCTTTGTGAATTTAACTATAGCATGTCTTGGGGAGGATCTTTTGGAGTTGAATCTGTTTGCCGACCTTTGAGCTTCCTGCATCTGAAGGTCTGTATCTTGCCATACACCTGTGAAGTTTTCTGTTACTATTTCCTTGAGTAGGTTTTCAATACCTTTTCTTTTCTCCTGCCCTTCAGGAATACCCACAATTCGGATGTTAGAGCACTTGAGGTTGTCTGCTATGTCTCTTAGGTTTTCCTCATTATTTCTTTTTCTTTTTTCCTTTTTTTTGTTTGCCTGAGTTATTTCAAAAAGACCATCTTCAATCTCTGAAATTTTTTCTTCTGCTTGCTCTCCCCTGCTGCTCAAGCTCTCAGTTGTGTTTTTTATTTCATAAAATGAGTATCATTTCTAGAAGTTCTGCTGCACTTTTTATGGTATTAATCTCTTTGTAGATTTCCTCCTTCATATTCTGGTTGTTTTTTCTTGTTTCATTGTGTTCTCTCATTGAGTCTTCCTTTATTTCTTCAACTTTTCTTAAGATCATCACTCAAGATTCTTTTTCAGATATTTCAAGGAATCCCTGTTCATGGAGTCTGACTTTGGGGCATTACTGTATCCTTTCAGTGGTGTCATTTCTTCTTGATTGTTTGTACCTCTGTTATTTTTTTGCTGATGCCTGGCCATTTGGTAGGGTCATTTTTTTGCAAATGCTTCTTCTATTACACTGAGGTTGGCTGTGGAGTGGCCCTGGTTGCTACTGTGGGGGCTGAATTGTCTTTCCTTGACAGTAGGTGTTGTGGTAGTTATGTTAAACCACCTTGGTTCCCATTTGATACTCTGTGGTCATAGAATGAGCCCCTAGCACCATGAAGTTCTGCTGGGTCAAACATGGTGGGTCAGATCCATAGGCAGGTGCTTCCCTCTGGGTCTGAGGCAGGGTGAGAGGCCACATCCAGCCACATGGTTCCACTGGCTGGTGTTGCTGCTGGTGCTACTAGTGGGTTCAACTCTTTGGTGCCTGTTAAGGCCATGGGGGCAGGCTCTGGAGCTCCCTACCACCTGGATCCAAGGCAGAGGGGTGAGGGGGCCACATAGAGCCATGCAGTTCCACTGGCTGGTTCTGCTGCCAACTGCTTCAGTGGGGCTCACCTGCATGGTGCCGGTCAGGTTTACACGCATATTCAGAGAGCTCAGAGGAATGGTGTGAATATTTATGGGGAAGGCTATACTCATGCACAATGAGTGAACATATCACAAAGCTGTGTTATTGCACAGGGTCGATGGGATGGTCGTGACTGGTTTGGATGAGGCCTCTCATCAAAAAGAGAGAAAAATATGAATGTCCTTGGAGATTGTTTCTTTCTTTTTTTTTTTTTTTTTTTTTTT
>NW_007727265.1:249302-266418 GCF_000696425.1 Galeopterus variegatus
GCGCTCAGCCAGTGAGTGCTGCGAGTGAACCGGCCATTCCTATATGGGATCCGAACCCACGGCAGGAGCACTGCTGTGTTCCCAGCGCCGCACTCTCCCGAGTGCGCCATGGGTTCGGCCTGGAGATTGTTTCTAATTGGAGCCGTAGGGCACCTTTAAGAATGAGAAGGATGGTGTCAGTGGCTGGCAGTGATCTCCCCAGAAAGCCTCATTATTTGAACAATAAGCTTTTTCATACACTATTGGTGCATGTATTATCAGTCTTAACATTCAAGCCAAATATTCGGTATAGGGGCCATCTTGTCTCTGTGGATTTATCACACAGTTGATCCTGTGAACAGGATATTTAGGCACTACCCACTAACATTAGGAGTCTTTTTTCTCTTACTTTATCTTCCTAGCTACTTCCTGCTGGCTAGCTTGTGCTTTGAACTGTACTGCTTTGTGCCACATCAGTAGAATCCTACCAAGCCTCAGCTAAAGATTTAACCAACACAAGTCAGAAGTTTAAATAACTGGCATTTAATGAAAGAAGTATTGGGTTGTAGCCCTTCTTAAAGCAGCCCTGGATCTTGTGTCTCAGCCTGAACCTATGCGTCTCAGATTAAATCATGTGTCTCAATTCTAACATAAGATGTGACTGACACTAGGCTCAAAGAACAACTCTTTCCCTGTTACCATTGATTTTTTCTTAACCAGGTGTTAGCCCCCTTTCTTTAGAGAGCTCAAGAGAAAAACTGATAGTTTGTTCAATATAGAAGCCCATTGGGTGGTCATTTATGTGGAGGAAGTGCTGTTACTATGTGAAATGTAGAGGTCACACTCCTGAAAGTGGATAACTCACTAGGAACTTAGAAAAATGCTTCTGCTGATTCTGCCTATGCCTCTGTTGCAAAAAAAAAAAATATCCTAACCTCTAAACTTTAGGGAGAAACACCCATGACACCTTTGTGGCAAAACCATGGCATTAATTCAACTATTACCATGGGGGAGGCCCATAAACTGATGATATTGATTTGATATAAGGTTCTTTAAAAGAAGAAACTTATAACTATGAACAGAGTAGAGAGGAACCTCCCTAAAGTATAATCAGCAACCACACACACACACACACACACACACACACACACACACACACACACACAAACACACACCTATAGCTGGGAAAGTTGCCTTGTAGAGCCAAGTACTGGAGGGAAATGAGATAACATATCACTACTGAGACTTAAATACGGGCACATTAGTGTGGAAGGAATTTAGATAAGACATCCAAAATTCTAGGTATTATTGAGGGCTGAGAAAACAGAATTAACTACTGACTGGAGTGGCCATGGAGAATGGTTTGGAGGAAACATCTTCCTCTGCCATATGATCCATCATAAGTAAACCAGGGGTGATGAGAAAAAAATGAGGGGTCACTTTGGGATGGCATTTTAGGAGGTGTTGAGAAATTTCCCCTTTTCTATAACCACAGCATTTGTAATTCATCCCCCCCCCCATAAAACTGTCAATCATGGTGCTTTGTGATGTCTAAGCTACCCGGGGCTACCATTGGCTACAGGAGTTTCTTGCTGTCCAATCAAACCTAAGGGTGTGGTTCCCCATTGTTCTAGGGAGGGTATATATAGAGTAGTCAGGAGCCCTGAGAAGGCTACAAACTGTGGGAAAATGGGGAATAGTACTCAGAAACTGCAAGAGCCAGTAGAAGATTTGGAAGGACCTTCCACATATGAATATCAAACCCCAGGCACAGAAGGGAAGAAGATGTCTCATGATAAGGATAATGAAAGAATTAAAGGTCAGATAACCCTACTTATGTACCTCCTCTTCTTCCCTATGGATACCCAACCCACGACTTGTACCCTGTCCTTATCTGACACAAACCCTTCTTCAACCTGCACTGATTATCATAAACCCCCACTTTCATTCCATTCCCCATCCTCTTCCTTATATCAATGTCTTTCTTGGCTTACCCTGTTTCCCTACCAGGTTATGAAGGGAGTTACAAAGGTGAAAATAACTTTTCAACAGAATTCAGAAAAAATAGAAGGAGAGGAAAAGTCACAAATGTTTTTTTCCCATCAGAGACAGAGTGAAAAAAAGACTCAAAATCAGGCCAAGAAAGGCCAAGAGGACACAAAAAAATCTTCCCACGTCAAGTAGTGCCATATGCCCAGAAGAGTTCCAAGAGGAATTTTTTGAAATTTTCAAGGAAAGTATGGATAAATAATTTTCTGCAGAGACTAACAATCATTTGTACTTGCACTTCAATAATTAAAGTAAAACGCTTCTGAAAAGAAGTTGTGTGAGTATCTCCACAGTGTTCTCTGATGGTGGGTAGGGAGGGAAGTAAGGGAAAGGGCAGGTGTATGAGTAAGTAGGGAGGGGGATGGGAAAATGCAAGGGTTGGGGTCAGACCTTCAGGTCCACAGTTAGGCAGACATCAGGAATAAGAACTAGGTGAGGACTGAGCACTGAAGATGAATTTCCTCCTTAGCACTTTATCCCACTGGTGATGAGAAAAATGACTTGGTATTTGTATGTGGGAGGATGGGGTTGGGGGTATAGATGGGAAGAGTTGTGATGTGTGTATGGTGGTGATGTACAATGAGTTGATTCCATTTTGTGATATTTGACTGCTGACAGCTTTTAAGTTTTATCCCTTCCTCTTTCTCTTCTGCTCCATATCTAGGCAAGTTGATAAAAATAGCTAGAGTTACTAAACATAGAATATAAACAAATAGACATGCCTACCCTCAACCACTGGAACTATTAACTTGCCTAAATTTTTCTTAGGCATAGCATTCATTGTTCTAAACTATTTCCTATTGGGCATGAACTATCTGATCCAGTGAGTAGTACATTAAGTCTTTGGCACTTAAAATGAGCTTGAAAAAATGGGACCCTATTGCACTTCCTTCCTAGTTAAAATAGTTAATAATTAACATCTTCTTTCCTAGTTAAAAGAAAAAACATAATCTAAATGAAAATAGAAACTTCAATGATTGAAACCCATTATACAAGACCTATTTAGAGAAGCCATGATTATCCCCACTGCTTATGCATTTAGCAGCCAAATTTGGCTTGTTCTTAAGGCTGGAAAAAATGAATGGTGCCTCAGTGTAGATTATTATAACCTTAATACCATAGCCTAGCCCATTGGGCCACCATACCCATATTATTGAAATTACTGATTCCATCTGATAAGTAAATAATAAATACTTTGCAGTTATAGCAAAAAAAAAAAACTCATTGAAGATTTAACTCCATTGTAACACATTGAATCCACACTGAATGTCACCCCCAAAGTAATTGAAGTTTTATCTCCTTTGAAACAGTGTTAAGAGGGTGGGACATCAGACTATGGCAGTGTTGAAAGGTGGGACCTTTAAGAGGCAATTGGATCGTGAACACTACACCCTGGTGAATGGATCGATCCGTTCACGGACTGATGGGTTAACGGTTTAGTGTGCTGTCATGGAAGTGGCACTCATGGCTTTGTAAGGAGAGCAAGTGAGCACGTTAAAGAGTTCATGCCATCCTCACCATGTGATAACCTGGTTGCCACAGGACCTGTAAAGATTTCTCACCAGTTGTTTTTCCTGGACCCTGCACTCCCCAGTCTGCAACTGTAAGAAATAAATTTTATTTTCTTTGGACATTACCCAGTTTCAGGTATTCTGTTATAAGCATCAGAAAACAAACTAATACTATACACACACACATGCATTTGTAAGCATGTGGGTATAGCATTTTATGAAGAATATTTCAGAAAACCAATGTCTTCTTGAGTGCCTGTTATGTATCAGACATTTTTCTAGGGCCTTAGCTTAAAGTGAGGAACATAAAGTGTCCAACTAGGTAATTTACATTAAAATGCATGAAGGGGTGGTTGAGAGTCGTGGTGGTGAGGCAGAGGACAGTGCTTTTACCTAGGGGATGTGGGGAAATCTTTTTTGAGGAGTTGACATTTGAACGTTATCATCATCCATAAAATAAATAAATGCATAAATAAGAGCAAGCTTCTTTTTTCTTATTTCTCCCCCATTCTCTGAGAGCTAGTTTGTCTTGTGTAAGCTGCTGTTAACCCATGGTGACTGAGCACCTGTTTGGCTTTCTTGAAGACACAAGTATCTCTGGGCATCTGTGCTCAGTAGTGAGGTATTCTGGTACCCTTAGGTGCTTCATAATAAATTGCTGTACATGGCTTATGATTAATTTATAAAATGAAGTGGTGGTAGTGGCTTATCTCTGACATTCTTTCTACATAATGAATCATCACTTGAACACCTATCCTCTCCTTTCCAACCTCCTTCTATGTGGGCCTTAATGAACAGCAAACTATATTTCTAATCTAACTGCACTCATAACCCAATGAGTTTAGTGAGATTGCTTTGATGATTGCTTCATTCCATTAAAGGCAGATTTGAGTTTTTTATTAATTGGGACATAGTTGATTGTACATATCTGTGGGGTACAGCATTGAATAGCAATACCAGTGTGAAATATGTGACGTTCAAATCAAGATAATTAATACACACACACACAATGTGATTGATTGTGTTATACAATGTCACTATATAATGTAATCGATTATTTTTTTTACTTTTGTATTTTTGCCCTTTACCAATTCCTCCCTTTCCCCCATCCCTTTCCCACCCCTGGCAACTTCAGTTCTGCTCTCCTCTCTTAAAAAGATCAACATATTCTTGTGATTGTGGTATCTTTTTATTCTTCTTAAATTTATTTGTTTATTTATTTGTTTATTAGCTCCCACATTTAAGTGAGGACATGTGGTATTTGTCTTTTTGTGCCTGGCGTAATTCACTTAACATAATTTTCTCTAAGTTCATCCATATTGCGGCAAATGGCAGTATTTCACTCTTTTTTACACAGAATAGGGTTCCATTGTATGAATATATCACATTTTTCTTATCCACTCATCTGATGATGGGCATTTAGGATGGTTACAACTCTTGGCTATTGTAAATAGAGCTGCAATAAACGTGGGAGTACAGGTATCCCTTTGACATGATGATTTCCATTCCTTTGGGTATATAACCAGCAGTGGGATTGATGGGGAATATGGCAGTTCTATCTGTAGTTGTCTGAGGAAGCTCCATACCACTATCTGTAATGGCTGCACCAATTTACACTCCCACCAACAATGTAGGAGGGTTCTCCTTTCTCTGCATCCTCACCAGCATTTGTTATTCTCAGTCTTTTTGATAATGGCCAGTCTAACTGGGGTGAAATGCTAACTTGATTTGGTTTTGGTTTACATTTTCCTGATACTGAGTGATGTTTAACATTTTTTCATGTTTCTTTTGGCCATTTGTATATCTTCCTTTGAGAAATGTCTGTTCAGCTCCTTGCTCATTTTTTAATCTGGTTGCTTGATTTTACTGTTTACTTTTTTGACTTCCTTGTATACTCTCAATATTAATCCTTTGTCAGATGCATATTTTGCAAATAATTTCTCCCACACAGTTGGTTGTCTTTTTGCTCTGTTAATCATTTCTTTTGCTGTGCACAAGCTTTTAAGTTTGATATAATCCCATTTGTTTATTTTTCCTTCTGTTGCCTGTGCTTTGGGAATTGCATTCATAAAGTCTTTGGCTAGTCGTACTTCCTGAAGTGTTTCTCCTGTGCTGTTTTAGGAGTTTTATATTTTCAGGACATCTATTTATTTTTTTAATCCATTTTGAGTTAATTTTGGTATGTAGTGAGAGGTGCAGGCCTAGTTTCATTCTCCTACATATGGATGTCCAGTTTTCACTGCACCTTTTATCAAAGAGGCAGTCTTTTCCCCAATATATGTTCTTTGTGCCTTTGTCAAATATCAGTTGGCTGGAGATATTTGGGCTGATTTCTGGGTTCTCTATTCTGTTCCATTTGTCCATGTGTCTGTTTTTATGCCAGTACCATACTGTTTAGGTTAGTATAGCTTTGTAGTTTAATTTGTAGCTAAGTAGTGTTATGCCTCCAGCTTTATTTTTTATGGTTATCTCAATAGACACTGAAAAAGAATTTGACAAGATTCACTATCTCTTCATGATAAAACCCTCAGAATATTAAGTATAGAAGAAAAGTATCTCAACACAATAAAATCCATATATGAAAAACTCACTGACAATGTCATCTTGAATTGGGGAAAGTTGAAACTTTTCCCTTAAGAACAGAAACAAGACAAGGATGCCCACTCTTGACACTCCTATTGAACATAGTATTGGAAGGACAAGCCAGAGCAATCAGGCAAGATAACGCAATAAAGGGCACCTAGATTCGAAATGACAAATTCCAATTGTCCCTGTTTGCAGATGTCATGATCATATATACAAATAAGCCTGAAGACTCTACAAAAAAGCTCTTAGAGTTGATCATCAATTTCCACAAAGTTGCTGGATACAAAATCAACACACAAAGAACAGTATCATTTTTGTACTACAACAATGAATTAGCAGAAAAAGAAATCAAGAAAGATAGCCCATTTATTATAATCACCAAAAAAATAAAATACAACAGGATAAATTTAAGCAAGAATGTGAAAAATCTCGACAACAAGAACTACAAATCCTTGCTCAGAGAAATTAAAGAGGACACAAGAAGATGGAAAGACATTCCATGCTCCTGGATTGGAATAATAAACATTGTGAAAATGTCCAAATTACCCAAAGTGATCTACAGATTCAACGAAATCCCCACCGAAATTCCAATGACATTCTTCACACAAATGGAAAAAAAATCCTAACATTCATGTGTAACAACCAAAGACCCGAAATAGCCAAAGCAATCCTGAGAAAAAAAAAAAAAATTGGTGTTTTTACTCTCAGAAAAATCTGCCTTCATTTTCTGAAGCAGGTTCCCATTTTATTACATCCTAAACAAAACTCTTACCAAATCCTTTGTTCCCTCGGTGTTTTTATTTTCTCTTTTTTGGTAGATTTGGTACATGTCCATCTTTCCACATTATGATAATTAAGGACTGTCATTAACAAGCTGTTTACTTCCTTCTCCACACCCATGATGAACAAATGAAGTAGGTCAAGATATTGTTTTTTCCTCTTTAAAGGAATTCCTTTCCCTTCCTTACCTAAGGCTGGTGAGTGATGAAAGCGTACTCATTCTTCAAGGCTAAGATAAAATGGTGCCTCCTCTCCAAAGCCTCCCCACCACCAATCCCAGCAGACTTAGCTGCTACTGTATTCCTACTAATACCTGTACTAGAGCAATTACCATACTGTATTAGAATCATCCATTCACCTGTTTGTTTCACTCAGTATACAATATACAACAGCAGGGAGTGTATTTCACTCATCTTTGTAATCCCAACCACACTAACACACCAAATACAACATCATGGAAGCTACTTAATGCGTGTTTGATGCACATACTTTCCTTACACCATTTCCTTAACCTGCTCTATAATATTTTTCTTAGAAAATGTTAAAACTTAAAATTACTTAAAAATTTTATTATAAAGAAATTCAAAATATAAGGAAGAAAATTTAAAAATACCCAAAACACTAAGAACCTAAAACACCTTGAAATATGCACAATTTTGGTTACTATCTTTTGGCACAAGGCTCTAGACATACTCATATGGAAACACTTATAAGTGAATTTTCAAAAATAGAGTCATATTGTATATCTAAATATAATACATATTTTTAATGTTGAGAAAGTCTTTACATCTATAGAAATTTTGCATTTCTTTACTCCCATCTCCACTAGATTACCAATGTTAAAAGAAAGTCTGGTGTGCATCTCCCCCCATCTTTGCCCATGTTCATATAATAATGTAACATATACACATATACCTATAAACTTACAGGCCACTATTTCACTCTTTAATGCATCTTGCATCTCGCTTTTCTCATTTAGAAACACTTCATAAAAATCTTCCCATATCATCTGGTATAGACTTAACACACTTTATAAATTAGTCATGTAAAATGTGATGGTTTGAATAAAAGACAACTTATTATACCATTTCCCTATTGAGGGCATTCAGGTTGATTCCAGTTTGTTGGACACTATAAAAAATGTGTTAGTCTGCTGGAGTTGTCATAACAACAATACCACAGACTAGGTGGCTTAAACAACAGCAATTTATTTTCTCACAGTTCTGGCGGTTGGAAGTCTGAGATCAGGGTGCACACATGGTTGGGTTCTGAAGAGAACTCTCTTCCTAGATTATAGACAGTGGCCTTCTCACTGTGTCCTCATACAAAAGAGAGAGAGCAAGCTCTCTGGTGGCTCTTCTTATAAAGACACTAATTCTATGAGATCAAGGTCCCACCCTTATGACTTCATTAACCTCAATTACTTCCTTAGAGGCACCATCCCCAAATACAACCACAGTGATCGTTAAGATTTCAACATATGAAATTTGGAAGGACACATTCAGTCCATAACTGTATCTACATATACAAATTTTACAAATAAAGATAGAAACAGAAAGAGAAACAAGCTAGTAAAGAATCAAAGGTTAGAAAGACGTAATTCAAGGAAAAAGCACACAAATAACTAATAAACTCATAAAAAGGTTATTCAGTCTAAGGCAAAGAGGGAAGTGCCCACAGCCCAGCAGCCACTGTAGTCATCCAAGACCAGAACCTTGTGGCACTGGGGCTAAATCTAATGCCCAGAGGGAAGCACACACAGCCCAGCAGCTGTTGAGCTGAGCCAAGACACGTGTGAACTGGTGCTCAGTCTAAGGCTCTGGGGGGAAGGAAAGTGTACACAGCCCAGCAGCCAATGAGATGACCCTTATGGCACCGGGGTCCAGTCTAAGGCCCTGGGGGGGAGGGAAACACACATAGCCCAGCAGGAACCGAGGTGAGCTGAGACCTACACAGCACCAGGGGCTCAGTCTATACCCATGGAAAGCTAGAACAGGAGCGAAGGTGGTGTAATGTAGATACTGCCACACCTTCTGTCAGCACAAGGACAGTTCACCTGCACAGTAGCTGCCAGGTCCACTCTACAGGCAACCTGCAACACACTTGTCTACACTGATATAAGAATAGTCACCAGTAGAGCCTGCAAATAGAGGAGGAAGTCTTTATCCCATTATCCAACCCCAGAGTAACAGAAGAAGAAAGTCCTCTACCAGATGACCAAACATCAGTGAAAAAATGCTAGAACTACAAACAAACAAGAAGATATGACACCACCAAAGGAATACAGTAATGCTCAAATTTCAGACCCCGTAAAACAGGAGAACTTGAAATGTCTGAAAAAGAATTCCAAGCAATGATCTTAAGAAAGGTTGAAGAAATAAAAGAAGACTCAATTAGAGAACACAAGGAAACAAGAAAAAATATCCAGAATATGAAGGAGGAAATTTACAAAGAGATTAATACCTTAAAAAAGAATGTAGCAGAACTCCTAGAAATAAAAGATTCACTTATTGAAATAAAAAACATGACAGAGAGCTTAAGCAGAAGGCTAGACCAACCAGAAGAAAGAATTTCAGATCTTGAAGATAGTCTTTTCAAAATAACCTAGGCAGAAAAAAATAAAAGGAAAAAAGTATTAAAAATAATGAGGAAAATCTGAGATAGCAGACAACTTCAAGCACTCTAACATCTGAATTGTGGGCATTCCAGAAGGGGAGGAGAAAGGAAAAGGCATTTAAAACCTATTCGAGGAAAAAAACCAAAAAAAAATTCCCAGGGGTAGGGAGAGATGCAGACCTTCATATCCATGTAGGTCAAAGGACACCAAACAGATTCAATCCAAAAAGATCCTCTCAAAGACACATTATAATAAAATTTGCAAAGTTCAAATACAAAGAGAGAATTCTTTTTTTTTTTTTCTAAAAAGATGACTGGTAAGGGGATCTTAACCCTTGACTTGGTGTTATCAGCACCACACTCTCTCAAGTGAGCCACGGGCCGGCCCGAAAGAGACAATTCGAAAAGCAGCTAGAAAATAGTGTCACGTCACCTATAAGGGAAACCCTTTCAGAATAGCAGCAGACTTCTCAACTGAAACCCTACGGGCCAGAAGAAAGTGGAATGATATACTCAAAACACTAAAAGAAAAAATAGGCAGCCAAGAATTCTTTACCCAGCAAGGCTTTCCTTCAGAATAATGAATGTCACTAACATGGATACACAAGAAATAGCAAAAGCAGCTGTGAAAACAAAAATTCCAGTGAGAAAGCATAAGAAGCTAAATCATGCCACCACAAATATCCAGCTAACACTGAAGAAGAGAAACAAAAGGGAAAGTAAGGATCGAAATACATTTAAAACATGTAAGCAAAAAGCAATTAAATGGCAGGAATTAAACAATAACTGTCAACAACCACCCTAATGTGAATGGATTAAACTCCTCATTCAAAACACACAGACTGATTGGATTAAAAAGCAAGAGCTACGTATATGCTGTCTTGAAGAGACCCGTCTCACATATAGAGACACATACAGACTAAAACTGAAGGGATGGAAAAAGATATACCTTGCAAACGGAAACCAAAAACAAGCAGGAGTAGCGATTCTTATATCAGATAAAGTAGACTTTAAACCAAAAAACAAAAGGAGGCAAAGAAGGCCACTATATAACATAACAATCATAAATAAATATTCACCCAATACTGGAGCACCCAGATATATCAAGAAAACACTCTTAGACCTAAAGAAAGAAATAAGCACTAATATATTAATAGTGCATGACTTGAACGCCCCTCTCTCAGTATTAAACAGATCATCCAGGAAATAAATCAATAGAGACACAGGATTTAAACTACACATTAGACCAACTGGACCTGGCAGATATATACAGAACATTCCACCTACAACTAAAGAATATACTTTCTTCTCATCAGCTCATGGAACATTCTCCAAGATAGATCACATATTAAGTCAGAAATCTAGCCTCAGCAAATTTTCAAAAATTGAAATCATTCCAAGTATCTTTTAAGACCACAATGGACTAAAATTGGAAATTAATCATAAGCAATACTCTGGAAACTATACAAATACATGGAAACTAAATAATAACCTCTTGAATGACCTATGGGCCCACGAAGAAATTAAACAGGAAATCAAAAAATTTCTACAAACTAGTGAAAATAAAGATACATCATACCAAAACCTGTGAGTTACTGCAAAAGCAGTACTAACAGGCACACTTATTGCAATAAATGCTTACACCAAAAGAACAGAAAGTCTTCAAATAAATGATCAAACACTATGCCTCAAAGAACTTAAAAAACAACAACAATCCAAACCTAAAGATAGAACAGGGAAAGAAATAATTAAGATCAGAGCAGAACTAAATGAAATAGAGACCCAAAACACAATAGAAAAGATCAACAAAAGACCAAGTTGGTTTTTTGAGAAGGTAAATAAAATGGACCAACCATTAGCTAGGTTAACAAAAAAAAGGGGGGGAGAGAAGACCCAAATTTAAAAAAAAATCAGAAATGAAAAGGGAGACATTACAACTGATTACACAGAAATACAAAGAATCATTACAGACTATTATAAACAACTGTATGACAACAAATATGAAAATCTGGAAAATATGGACAAGTTTATAGACACATACAAACTACCAAGGCTGAACCAAGAGGAGATAGAAAACCTGAAAAGACCAATAAAAAGCAAATAGTTTGAAGTGGTAATTAGCAATCTTCCAACAAAGAAAAGTCCAGTTCCAATGGCTTTACAGCTGAATTCCATCAAACTTTTAAGGAGGAGTTAATACCAATTCTCCTCAAACCATTCCAAACAATTGAAACAGAAGCTACTCTCCCAAACTCATTATATGAGGCCAACATAACTCTGATACCAAAACCAGATAAAGACACAACAAAAAAACAAAGTTACAGGCCAATATCCTTGATGAACATAGATGCAAAAATCCTCTACAAAATATTAGCAATCGGAATACAGGAACATATTTAAAATTTATGCATTATGATCAAGTGGGATCCATCCCAGTGATGCAAGGATAGTTCAACATATGAAAGTCAATAAATGTGATACATCACATCAACAAACTCAAGGACAAAGGCCACATGATTATCTCAATAAATGCTGAAAATGCATTTGACAAAATTCAACTTCTTTTTACGATAAAGACTCTCAACAAATTAGGTATAGAAGGAAAGTATCTCAACACAATAAAAGCCATTTATGACAAGCCCATGGCCAGTATCATTCTCAATGCAGAAAAACTGAGGGCCTTTCTCTTAAGAACTGGAACAAGACAAGGATGTCCACTCGCACCACCTCTATTTAACAAAGTACTTGTGGTACTAGCCAGAGCAATCAGGCAAGAGAAAGAAATAAAGGAATTCAGGCTGGGAAAGACAAAGACAAATTTTCCCTATTTGCAGATGACATATACTATATAAAGAAAAACATAAGGACTCTATCAAAACCCTCCTAGAGCAGGTTAATAACTTCAGTAACGTTGCAGGATACAAAATAAGTGCCCCCAAATCGGTTGCATTTATATGCTCAATAATGAACTAAAAGTAAGAGAAATAAAGAAAGTAATCCCATTTACATTTGTCACACAAAAAAGTAAAATACCTAGGGATCAATTTAACCAAGGAGGTAAAAGACCTCTACAATGAGAACTACAAATTACTTCTGAAAGAAATTAAAAGAGACACAAAGATATGGAAAGATATTCTATGCTATTGGATTGGAAGAATTAACATTGTAAAAATGTCTAAACTACCAAAAGCAATCTACAGAATCGATGCAATCTCCATCAAAATACCAATGACATTCTTCACAAAAATGGAAAAAAAAACAATCTTACCCTTCATATGGAGTAATGAAAGACCCCGATTAACCAAAGCAATCCTGAGCAAAAAAATAAAGCTGGAGACATAACACTACCCAACTTCAAATTATACTAGAAAGCTATTGTAACCAAAACAACATGGTACTGGTATAAAAATAGTCATTCAGTTCAGTGGAATAGAATCAAGAACCCAGAAATAACCTCTCAGGCTTACCACCATCTGTTATTGGACAAAGGCAACAAAAATCTACTTGTGGAAAAAGACTGCCTCTTCAACAAGTGGTGCTGGTAAAACTGGATATCTATATGCAGAAGAATGAAACTAGATACGCATCTCTCATCATACGATAAAATCAACTCAAAATGGATTAAAGACTTAAATATAATACCTGAAACTGTAACATTACTAAGGCAAAATATAGGTGAAACACTTCAGCAACTAAGTCTGGGCACAGACTTTATGAACATGAACCTGAAAGAACAAACAGTCAAAGAAAAAAAATAAAGAAATGGGACTATATCAAACTAAAAGGCTTCTGTACAGCAAAGGAAAGAATCAACAGAGTGAAACAACAACCTACAGAGTGGGAGAAAATTTTTGCTAACTATGCATCTGACAAGGGATTAATATCCATACTATACAAGGAACTCAAGCACTTATACAGTAAAAAACAACTAGCCCAATTAAAAAATGGGCAAAGGAACTGAACAGACATTTTTCAAAGGAAGATATACAAATGGCCAACAGGTGCATGAGAAAATGCTCAACATCACTAGTCCTCAGGGAAATGCAAATTAAAACCACATTGAGATATCACCTTACCCCAGTTAGACTGGCTATAATCAACAAGACAGAGAATAATGAATGCTGGTGAGGGTGTGGATAGAAGGGAATAATCCTGCACTGTTAGTGGGACTGTAAATTAGTACAACCACTATGGAAAATAGTATGGCAGTTTCTCAAACAACTACAGATAGATCTTCCATATTATCCACAATCCCACTTCTAGGTATATATACCCAGAGGAATGGAAATCACCATGTCGAAGGGATACCTGCACTCCCATGTTAATCCCTGCTCTGTTTACAGTAGCCAAGATATTGAACCAACCTAAGTGTCTATCGAGGGATGATTGGATAAGGGCAGTGTGGTATATATGCACCATGGAATACTACTCTTCCATAAAAAAGAATGAAATACTCCCATTTGCAATAACATGGATGAACCTGTAGAAACTTATGTTGAATGAAATAAGCAAAGAAAGAGGGATAAATACCACATGTGCTCACTTATAAGTGAGAGCTAAGAGAGAAAGAAGGAAAGAAAGACCACAGTAGTGCATTGGACTTGCAGAGGGAGATATTCCTTGGGCTACAAAGTGGAGTCGGAGGTAATCGGGGAAGGAGATGGAGGGTGGGTATAATTGAGTGGGGGAAATGGGGTACAAATGCATTTTGTGTTAATGAGTATTCTGCCAGTATGAATCTGGCCCTCACATCATGGGCATGAGGGGTGACAATCAGCTTTATATCTCATGAATATTCACAACCAAATAAATAAATAAATTGAAGATTAATCACAATTATATTGTGGAAATGCACTTTTTTTTTTCTCATTCATATTTGCGAATGTATAGATGTTCTTACGCACTAAAAGATATTAGTGGTAAGTGACTCCCCTGGCTTGCTTGGTGCCAAGTGCTGAAAACTTGATCGGAATTATTTCACGTTATCGTCAAACAGTTTTGTGAGATATGCATTATTATCCCAAGCTATAGATAGGGAATGTGAGACCCAGTGATCTGAGGTATGATACTTTCCTCGAGGTCATATAGGTTACAAATGGTAAATCTAAACCAGAACCTAGATCTAGATTACACTTTTCTGTGGCCTCTCATTAGTGTCAGTAACAGTAAACATTCTTACTTGGTAATAGTCACTGTTCTAAGCACTTGACATGAATCAATTCATTTAATTCTGCAACAAACTTATAAGGTAGGTATTGTATGACTATTATCGTCATTTTCCAGATGAAAAAATAGAGACATAGAGAGGATAAATTAATAACAGTCAGTGCAGTCAAAATTCAAATCCTAGAAGACTAAAAAAGTCCACAGCCTAGCCAACACTGTAATGCCAAAAGCTAAAGCCTCCTGCTTGGGAAGGTGTAGAGTCTGAAATAGAAATTTGCCTTTGAAATTCTTAAAGTATTTCCTTCAGACATATCCACAGACAGATATGTTGACCTGCACCTTCACACATTAGGGTGTGTTATCATTGTGGGAAAAATAACGGTTCTGACTGACGTTATTAAAAATAAGTGATCCTAGAAATGTCAGCAACTTTTAATAAAGAAAAACTTCTTTGCTTTTCTTTTCCACTGAGTGAAGCAGGGAAAAATTGGAATTGCACCATTTTCATTTAGACTGTAATGCATTCTCAATGACCTCCCTGCAACTTTCTGCATTAACTCAATGATAGTAAATAGTGTGCCAGCTCTTGAACAATATTCATAAATTATTCTATATCAAGAGCAACAAATATTCCCCACCTACATATGACACAGAGGTGGCAAACATAAAAAAATAAAACCTTGTAAACTCTGTGCTCTCTAATCAGCCGTGAATGAAATTAATTTGAGACCTTTTGGAATGAGGGGCCGGGTTTTTGCCAAACAGCAATCACAACGAGCATTGTCCTTTTGCTGCTGACAGGAAAGTTCAAAAATTCCATCATGTCCCAGTTTCTCAGCAGTTGATAAAGGTTAATAAAACAAGGCTTTAGGAAAGCGGTGTTTCTACATTTTTACGCTCTTAAAGGACAATTCTCTTTAGTTCCACATGGCTCAGCCCTCATGCTCTTCTCAGATTCCACCTGTAGCTTGTTCCTGTTTTCTGCTTCACATGGACTAATAAACCATAGATTGAGCTCTCAGTTGTGACAGCTGACAAGAGAGAGGCTGCCCTTTAACAATTCTGACCTGGTGACAGTAAATAACGAGAGGCGATAAGATTTGCACTGAAGTATCATGGACAGAGAACATCTGCTTCATAGAATCATAAACAGTAGATTAGAATGGGCTATGGATTACTTACTGAAACTCCTGTAGCTGGCTGGTGATTTTTCTTATTGGCTTTTACAAATTGCAAGAAATTTCTTCCAGGATGAGGAAATGCTATATCTCCTTTAACAATGTCCTTATGTTTCATGCTCTTACTCCTCAGCAATTTGATATTTAAATGTGAATAACTCTGTTGTTTCAGTAAGTATTATTTTGATTTTCAAACAATTTTGAAAAGACATTACATGGAAAAAAATTGCCGCTTTAAGAATATAGGTATTCTTAGCTTAAAATAAACAGTTATTTGAGTTCATCAGTTATTTCAGAGTAATTATGATTTCTTTTGATTTACTTTCTCTGAGTTCCAGTTTTTCCACCTTTAAAATGTGAATATAATTATTGTGTCCCATCACCAAAACCTCCCTCCCTCCTCCCTCTCCCCCCTCCCACCCAGATGTGTCCCCTCCATTTTCTCGTTGTAAGAGCTTAAAAAAAAAAAATGTGAATATAATGCCTATCTTTCAGGTTTCAGAGAGGATTAAAGGAAATATTTTCTATAAAATGCTTAGCAAATTGCATAGCACATCAACAAACTATTATCATTTTAATATATTCATTGTTATTAGTATCAGATACTTCAGTAGCCTTTTAGATGAGGTTTATGCAGCAAAGAAAATATAAGGGGTCTTCAAAAAGTTTGTGGAAGGATTTATATTATCTTTTAATTCAATTTTTCCATGAACTTTTTGAAGTACCCTCTTATGTCCGGACCTCAGCAGCTCATTTGGAAAAGATTTCTCATGATGCCTTTGTAGACAACGTGAACAAATACAAGCATGACTGAGTTTCTAACTGGTTGAATTGCACCTAATTGGACTATAATACAACTAGAGAGAGATTTCTCGTGGTATGCTACAGGACTCTAGCCCAAGCCCTGTCCTGGTTATCACTATTATCAGTGATTTAGACAAAGAAGTTGAGTATTTGCTTATCAAATTTATGGATAATACAAAGTTGAAAGGGAAAACAAGTAGTTTAGGTGAGTGAACAGAATCCAAAAATACACTGACAAGCTGAGATGATGGACAAAGTATATCAAAATAAAATTTAATAAAAATTGATGTAAATCTACAGCCTTGATGTCAAAAATGCAAGGCACACATCAGTATTAGGAGACATCAGTTAGTGGCAACACTTGTAGAAGTCATCTAATTTTAATGTCAGTGGTAAACTCAGTATGAGTCACAGTATAAATTGTGTCATTTTCAGAAGAATGGATGC